>NC_079190.1:244749643-245049643 GCF_029499605.1 Hyla sarda
TAGTGTCCCAAAACAACTGTTCCAAAGAAAGTTGTCAGGTGGCTCAGAGTCGAAGGCTATGTTCACACATTGGAATGTCTGGATGGAAAATCTCAGTGCAGACATTCCACAGACTGAGGTCGCCCGCATATCATGCCAGCGCTAGGACCAGGGGCGGATCCAGAGTCTAGTCTTGGGAGGGGCACTATTAGAGAATTTTGCGTTGGTGGACAGAAAATAAGGTGTTTCTTAAAGAGCTTACAATATTATTAAATGTATCCAGTATAATAATCAAATACACCAATTGCCACAGAATGGGAAAGCGCTAAAGAAGTTTTTACCATTTATAACTACAGCTCCCAGTATGACCTTAGTAGTGGTGAGGAGATGCTGGGAGTTGTTGTTTCACCCATCATTACTGCAAAACTTACAAGTGACTACTGCTCTGATGAGACAGTCAGGACAATACACAATAATATCAGTGACTACAGGTGACGTCTTCTCTATAGTCTTTCCTTATCTAATTCAGATGGTACATACCGCCTGGTCCAGCTAAATGTTCTTGCTGAAGAACTTGACGCCCAGATGGCTTCTCACTATGTCAGCGGATTCTGATCCTCTATATGAAAAAAGTATTATTATAATACTGCCAAACACCATATCCTTTGAATATAATTCTGAAACACTGCACCCTCCGAATATACTACAACTCACTTTACCCTTTGAATACAATACTGCCACACACTGTACCCTCTGAATATAATACTGCCACACACTGTACCAACTGAATATAATACTGCCACACATTGTACCCACTGAATATAATACTACCACACACTGTACCCTCTGAATATAATACTGCCACACACTGCACCAACTGAATATAATACTGCCACACATTGTACCCACTGAATATAATACTGCCACACAGTGTACCAACTGAATATAATACTGCCACACATTGTACCCACTGAATATAATACTGCCCACACACTGTACCCAATGAATATAATACTGCCACACACTGTACCCACTGAATAATACTGCCACACACTGTACCCAATGAATATAATACTGCCACACACTGTACCCTCTGGATATAATACTGCCACACACTGTACCAGCTGAATATAATACTGCCACACATTGTACCCCCTGAATATAATACTGCCACACACTGTACCAACTGAATATAATACTGCCACACATTGTACCCACTGAATATAATACTGCCACACACTGTACCAACTGAATATAATACTGCCACACACTGTACCCACTGAAAATAATACTGCCACACACTGTACCAACTGAATATAATACTGCCACACACTGTACCTACTGGATATAATACTATCACACACTGTACCCACTGAATATAATACTGCCACACACTGTACCAACTGAATATAATACTGCCACACACTGCACTAACTGAATATAATACTGTCACAACCTGTACCCACTGAATATAATACTGCCACACACTGTACCAACTGAATATAATACTGCCACACACTGTACCCTCAGAATATAATACTACCACACACTGTACCCACTGAATATAATACTGCCACACACTGTACCAACTGAATATAATACTGCCACACACTGTACCAACTGAATATAATACTACCACACACTGTACACTCTAAATATCCCTCTGAATACAATACCGTGATGTATTGTGGCTAATGAAAACCGTACTACCCCAGAAATTCCTTATACTCTGTGCCCCTCATATATAGTAGTAATGCCCCATCCTGTGCTCCCACATATAACTATGACCTGTCCTGTTCCCCCTCATAATAATAATACTGCCAAACACCATATCCTTTGAATATAATTCTGAAACACTGCACCCTCCGAATATACTACAACTCACTTTACCCTTTGAATACAATACTGCCACATACTGTACCCTCTGAATATAATACTGCCACACACTGTACCCTCTGAATATAATACTGCCACACACTGCACCAACTGAATATAATACTGCCACACATTGTACCCACTGAATATAATACTGCCACACACTGTATCAACTGAATATAATACTGCCACACATTGTACCTACTGAATATAATACTGCCCACACACTGTACCCAATGAATATAATACTGCCACACACTGTACCCACTGAATAATACTGCCACACACTGTACCCAATGAATATAATACTGCCACACACTGTACCCTCTGAATATAATACTGCCACACACTGTACCAACTGAATATAATACTGCCACACATTGTACCCCCTGAATAAAATACTGCCACACACTGTACCAACTGAATATAATACCGACACACATTGTACCCACTGGATATAATACTGCCACACACTGTACCAACTGAATATAATACTGCCACACACTGTACCCACTGAATATAATACTGCCACACACTGTACCAACTGAATATAATACTGCCACACACTGTACCAACTGAATATAATACTATCACACACTGTACCCACTGAATATAATACTGCCACACACTGTACCCACTGAATATAATACTGCCACACACTGCACCAACTGAATATAATACTGTCACAACCTGTACCCACTGAATATAATACTGCCACACACTGTACCAACTGAATATAATACTGTCACACACTGTACCCTCAGAATATAATACTACCACACACTGTACCCACTGAATATAATACTGCCACACACTGTACCAACTGAATATAATACTATCACACACTGTACCCACTAAATATAATACTGCCACACACTGTACCAACTGAATATAATACTGCCACACACTGTACCAACTGAATATAATACTACCACACACTGTACCCCTGAATATAATACTGCCTCACATTGTACCCTCAGAATATAATACTACCACACACTGTACACTCTAAATATCCCTCTGAATACAATACCGTGATGTATTGTGGCTAATGAAAACCGTACTACCCCAGAAATTCCTTATACTCTGTGCCCCTCATATATAGTAGTAATGCCCCATCCTGTGCCCGCACATATAACTATGACCTGTCCTGTTCCCCCTCATAATAATAATGCCCTCTGTCCTGTGCCCCTACCATATAATGTCCCCTGTGCGGTGCCCCTCAAATATAATGCCCCTGCAATGTTCCCCTCACATATAATGACCCCCAATCCTGCTCCCTCAGGGGGCATTATAAGTGAGGGAAACATAACAGGGGGCATTATAAGACAGGGCACATTATATGTTAGGGGCACATGACAGGGGGGGCATTATATGTGAGGGGCACATGACAGGGGGTTCCTCACTTATAATGCCCCCCTATGATGTGCCCCTCACATATAATGCCCCTGTAACGTTCCCCTCACATATAATGCCCCCTGTCCTGCCCCTTCAGTAAGTAAGGGGCACATAACAGGGGGCATTATAAGTTGAAGTACATTATATGTTAGCGGCCCAAGACAGGGGGGCATTATAAGTGAGGGGCCCAAGACAGGGAGGCATTATAAGTGAGGGGCCCAAGACAGGGGGGCATTATAAGTGAGGGCCTTTTATGTGCCCCTCAGTTATAATGCCCCCCTGTCATGTGCCCCTCACATTTAATGCCCCCTGTCATGTGCCCCTCACATTTAATGCCCCCTGTTATGTGCCCCTAACTTATAATGCCTGCCCCCTTCATGTACCCCTCACATTTAATGCCCCCTGTCATGTGCCCCTCACATTTAATGCCCCCTGTTATGTGCCCCTAACTTATAATGCCCCCTTCATGTGCCCCTCACATTTAATGCCCCACTATGTTCCCCTCACATATAATGCCCCCTGTCCTGCACCTTCGGGGGGTATTTTAAGTAAGGGGCACATGACAGGGGGCATTAAATGTGAGGGGCACATGACAGGGGGCAGTAAATGTGACGGGCACATGACAGGGGGGCATTATACGTGAGGAGCCCCCCTGTCATGTGCCCCTCATTTGTAATGCCCCCCTGTCATGTGCCCCTCACTTATAATGCCCCCCTGTCATGTGCCCCTCACTTATAATGCCCCCCTGTCATGTGCCCCTCACTTATAATGCCCCCCTGTCTTGGGCTGCTAATATATAATGTGCTTCGACTTATAATGCCCCGTTATGTTCCCCTCACATATAATGCCCCCTGTCCTGCACCCTCAGGGGGCATTTTAAGTAAGGGGCACATAAAAGGAGGGCATTATAAATCAGAGCACATTATCTGTTAGCAGCACATGACAGGGGGGCATTATACGTGAGGGGCACATGACAGGGGGCATTATAAGTGAGGGGCACATGACAGGGGGCATTATAAATGAGGGGCACATGACAGGGGGGCATTATATGTGAGGGGCACATGACAGGGGGGCATTATAAGTGAGGGGCACATGACAGGGGGGCATTATAAGTCAGGGGCACATGACAGGGGAGCATTATAAGTCAGGGGCACATGACGGGGGCATTATAAGTCAGGGGCACATGACAGGGGAGCATTATAAGTGAGGGGCCCATGACAGGGGGGCATTATAAGTGAGGGGCAGATGACAGGGGGGCATTATAAGTGAGGGGCACATGACAGGGGGGCATTATAAGTGAGGAGCACATGACAGGGGGCATTATAAGTGAGGGGCACATGACAGAGGGGCATTATAAGTGAGGGGCACATGACAGGGGGGCATTATAAGTGAGGGGCACATGACAGGGGGGTATTATAAGTGAGGGGCAGATGACAGGGGATCATTATAAGTCAGGGGCACATGACAGGGGGGCATTATAAGTGAGGGGCACATAACGGGGCCCTGTCAGTCTGCCGGAAGTGGCCATTCCAATGTCCCCCCCGCAGGAAGCTCCGTGCAGGGTTCAGCACCCCCTTCCAGCAGACTGCAGGGGCCCTGTACGGGAGATTGTAGGGGGTCCTAGCGCTCGGATCCCCCACAATCTATAACTTATCCTTTGTCTCGGCATCTAAACAGGCTGTAAGTAAATGAAAAATAGATGCTGGCAGCAGTGGGATAGATATGATATAGATATATAGATAGATATGAGATAGATAGATATAGTATATAAGGTGCCTTGGATGTTTCAGACCTTGCATGCCTGTTGTACTGTTCACACAGAGGCATATACACAGTGTAGGGTCCGTCCCAGAATGAGGTCACCTTACCGTGGTGGGACGGTCCACGCTATTTGGCGCCAAATTTGCAAGCTAAGTACCTCATATTTTCATAGTTTTATATCTTCATTTATTGCATTACAGCTGTATAGCTTTTCATGTTCTATCTATATACTCATGTTTTATCTATATACTCATGTTTCATCTATATCTTTGTGCTAGCAGTGTGCTGCTGTATTCTCCTGTTGCTAGATATATAGATAGATATGAGATAGATAGGAGATACATAGATAGATAGATAGATAGATAGATAGATAGATAGGAGATAGATGATAGATAGATAGATTGATATGAGGTAGATAGATAGATAGGAGATAGATAGATTGATATGAGATAGATAGGAGATAGATAGATAGATAGATAGATAGATAGATAGATAGATAGATAGATAGGAGATAGATAGATAGATATGAGAGATAGATAGGAGATAGAAAGACAGATCAGTGTTCCCCAACCAGGGTGCCTCCAACTGTTGTAAAACTACAACTCCCAGTATGCCCACAAAGCCAAATACAAGCTGGGAGTTGTAGTTTTACTATAGTTAGAGGTCCCCCTTTACCTGTCTCCCGAGCCTGACCCCCCCCCCCCCTTCCTCCTCCTCGCCCAAAGTTACTTACCATGAAGGACAGCATCAGGGTGGGCAGGGGGGGTCTGGAGGCATTGGGTGGGTGTCCGGGCCTGTGGTGGAGGGCAGTAAGCTAAGCCCGGCCTGCTGGAAACACAGAGGGGTGAGAGGGGGAGGAGCTTATCTCTCTTCCCAGCCCCTGCACAGTGTAATGGCTGCAGACTGAATGATGCTGAGACCGGAGCATTCTCAGCACTGACAGGCAGCCCGCGCGGCCTGCAGAGAATGGTGTCCTGCAGAGAATGGTGTCCCCGGCAGTTCACACGCTGCAGATGAGGGGACAGTGCAGCCGGGGCTGACAGCTTCCGCTCATCACTAATATAGTATCGGGAGGGGCAGCAATCTCGGGGGGGGGGTCAATTGCCCCTTTACCCCTCCCCCCCTGGATCCGCCACTGGCTAGGACCCCAAAGAATGGACAGGTTCATTCATTCTGCGGACACCGGAATCAGAATTTCCTTGCCAGAAATGCTGCCGTGTGCACAGTGCAGCAGAATCCCATTGAGTACAATGGAACTCTGCTGCTGCGGAATCTCCATGCGAAATTCCAATGTGGAATAGCCTCAAGCTTTGGAGAGTTTTTTCTGCATTGCACTCAGTTTATTGCATTAACTAAAGGTCTTGCATAGTATCAAGGGTTAACAATCCTTGTACACAGTTTAGTGGTGCTTTGACCACATGCTACTCCTAGCCAATGATTGCAGGAGAAGGTCACTAGTGTACGCCAGGGGCGGACACAGACAACAGAGGGCCCCTGTGCAAAGAATATGCCTGGGCCCCCCCCCCCACTCAGGTAATATGTTTGCTAGGTAAGCAGGTAGTACGTTTGCAAGTAGTAAATTAGGTAAGTAGAACATTCTCTAAGTAGTTAGACAAGTAGTAAGTTTGCAAGTTATTTAGGCAGGTAGTAAGTTCAGTTGGCAGGACGGCAAGTAAAAGGTTTGCCGCTAGGTAGGTAGGTTACGGTATATACTCGAGTATAAGCCGACCTGAATCGAAGCCGAGGCCCCTAATTTCACCCCAAAATCCCAGGAAAAGTTATTGACTCGAGTATAAGCCTAGGGTGGGAAATACATCATCCCCACCTGTCATCATCCAGACCCCCGTCATTAACACCCTCATCATCATCACCCTGTCATCATCACCCTGTCATCATCCCCCCTTCATCATCCCCCCTTCATCATCACCGCCTGTCATCATCCCCCCTTCATCATCCCACACCCCCCCTTCATCATCCCCTTGTCATCATCCCCACCCCCCTTCATCATCCCCTTGTCATCATCCCACACACCCCCTTCATCATCCCCTTGTCATCATCCCCTTGTCATCATCCCCACCCCCCTTCATCATCCTCTTGTCATCATCCTCTTGTCATCATCCCACACATCCCCTTCATCATCCCCCTGTCATCATCCCACACACCCCCCTTCATCATCCCCTTGTCATAATCCCACACCCCCCCTTCATCATCCCCTTGTCATCATCACCACATGTCATCATCATCACCGCTTGTCAATGTCTGATACAGTGGTCTTCAACCTGCGGACCTCCAGAGGTTTCAAAACTACAACTTTCAGCAAGTCCGGGCAGCCATCGGCTGTCCGGGCTTGCTGGGAGTTGTAGTTTTGAAACCTCTGGAGGTCCGCAGGTTGAAGACCACTGCGGCCTTCGACATCATCCAGCCCCTCTCACCCCCTTTAGTTCTGTACTCACCTCCGCTCGGCGCTGGTCCGGTGCTGCAGGACTGTCCGGTGGGGAGGTCGTCCGGTGGGATAGTGGTTCCGGGCTGCCATCTTCACCGGGGGGCCTCTTCTCCGCGCTTCGGGCCCGGAATAGAGGCGTTGCCTTGACTATGACGCAGAGGGACGTTGGTAATGAACGTACCTCTGCGTCGTCGTCAAGGCAATGTGACTATTCCGGGACCGAAGCGCGGAGAAGAGGCCCCTCCGATGAAGATGGCAGCCCGGAACCACTATCCCACCGGACGACATCCCCACCGGACAGTCCTGCAGCACCGGACCAGCGCCGAGCGGAGATGAGTACAGAACTAAAGGGGGTGAGAGGGGCTGGATGATGTCGAAGGTCGCAGTGGTCTTCAACCTGCGGACCTCCAGAGGTTTCAAAACTACAACTCCCAGCAAGCCCGGACAGCCGATGGCTGCCCGGGCTTGCTGGGAGTTGTAGTTTTGAAACCTCTGGAGGTCCGCAGGTTAAAGACCACTGAGGACGGAGAGTTCACTCGAGTATAAGCCGAGGGGGGTGTTTTCAGCACGAAAAATCGTGCTGAAAAATTCGGCTTATACTCGAGTTTATACGGTATACGTTTGTTAGGTAGGCAGGAAAAGCATTTGCTAGGTAGGTAATATATTTGGTTGGTAGGTGGGTGGCCACATTACATTTGGTAGGTAGGCCCTTAGTCCAGTGTTTTCCAAACAGGCTTTGGCTGTTTGAGCATGATGGGAGTTGTAGTTTTGCAACAGCTGGAGGCACTCAGGTTGAGAAACACTGGACTAAGGGCCCAACTACCCACCAAAATGCCACCTTCTGCTGCAAAACTCTAACTTCCAGCTTAAGACTGTCCGAGCATGCTGGGAGTTGTAGTTTTGCAACAGATGGAGAGACAATGTTTCGAAAACACTGCCGTAGTTAGTGTTTCCCAACCTGGGGGCCTCCAGCTGTTGCAAAACTACAACTCCCAGCATGCCCGGACAGTCTTAAGCTGGGAGTTAGAGTTTTTCAACAGCTGGAGGCACCCAGGTTGGAAAACAATGGACTAAGGACCTACCTACCAAAGCTGTTGCAGAACTATAACTCCCAGCATGCCTGGACAGCTAAAGAGTGTCAGGGGAATGCTGGGAGTTGTAGTTTTGCAACAGCTGGAAGTCCCCAGGTTGGAAAATACTGACTAAGGCAGTGTTTTCAAAACAGTGTCTCTCCAGGTGGTCCAAAACTACAACTCCCAACATTCCCGGACAGTCTCTAGCTGTCAAGGCATGCTGGAAGTTATAGTTTTGCAACAGCTGGAGGCACACTTATTTGTAAACACTGGTGTAACACTGGAGGCACACTGATTTGTAAAACTGGTGCTGAAACAATGATGACACTGAGCGCACCGTGATTCACTGACCTGCAGGAAAAGCAGAAGGCGGCGAACAGAGAACGGGACACCAATATTGGAGCAACGGGGGAGCAAAGACAGTTGAGTTAGTTTCTTTTGGAATAATTTTCATCCCTGGCACAGTGGATAAAACTAAAATAAAATACTAAAAAAGCCAGCAAGTAGAAGTAAAACATCCGTCTTTATTCAGGGTTCTTCCTTAAAAGCCTTCACGGTGGCAGACAAACCGCGAACATATCAAAAATATGAAATATTGCACAAACAGAAGGGGGTCCCAAGCATGGCTGACGCGTTTCTGATCTATCGATCCTTACTCATAGCCTGTAGATCCTCAAATGAGGCACCCATAAATATACTCCAGGGCATATTCCCCATTCCCACAGGAAGGGGAGGGACAGGTCCACATCCCATGTGCGCGTGATTAAAACAAAAACATGGGACCAAACACAGATAAATTATTCAGAGACATATCAGTAATGTAATATTAAATCTGTTTTGCTATTTAGACCCGTGTCATCAGAGAGCACTTAGACAGAAAATAACAACCTTATCTTCAGAAGGTCATAAGTACTGAAAGGATTAAGATTTTTTAATAGAAGTAATTTACAAATCTGTTTAAATTTCTGAAGCCAGTTGATATATAAAAAAAACGTTTTGGCCTCGAATACCCTTTTAAGTCACAGAATGCCCTTGGTCCTAGTGGGGTTAAAAGGTCAAAAGATTAAAATATATAAACTAAGAAGACACTGTGAAGTACGGGGATATACTCAGCAGGCCTGGAGAAATATTTTTCTAAAAGATGTTTTTATGTACTTGATGTATTTCTAGGTGTATATTAAAATATATATATATATATATATATATATATATATATATATATATATATATGTCAAAGAAGAAAGCAGCACTCCTAAAGCGTGAGTAGGTGCCTCCAGCTAGGATCCGGGTCCAGGATTCTGCATACGTAGTTCCAAGGAAAATGCTGTGGCACTCAAGGTATGGTGAAAAAATGAAAACTATTTATTCATCCCAAATGTGCAAAGAGCAACGTTTCAATGGTCTCACACCATCATTATCAAGTGGCTTGATGTGTGAGACCATTGAAACGTTGCTTTTTGCACATTTGGGATGAATAAATAGTTTTCATTTTTTCACCATACCTTGAGTGCCACAGCATTTTCCTTGGAACTACGTATGCAGTATCCTGGACCCGGATCCTAGCTGGAGGCACCTACTCACACTTGGAACTATATATATATAGATATATATATATATATATATATATATATACATATACACACAAATCAAAAAATATGTTGCAGTATCTTGTAATACCTTTTTTATTGGACTAACAGAATTTTGTAGAGACAAGCTTTCAGGATTCCTCCCTTTATCAAGTCCAATAGTCAAGGACTAATGATCAAAGGACTTGATAAATTATCAGGGAGGAATCCCAAAAGTTTGTCTCTACAAACTTCTGTTAGTCCAATAAAAAAGGTATTACAATCTGCATCACTGGACTAATATGGCTACTCACATTTACTATACAGATATACACATACCTGAAGATGGTTTAGAACCCTGTGATGTCACACATGCTTGTGATGATGTCACCGTAAGCTGTACAAGGAGGTGCGCGCCGGCTGCAGTCTCTTCAGTGTGTTTTGCATTCACAACCTGTGGTGCAAAGTGTTTGTTAGAGAGTTTCTATTTGCGATAGAGAATTCAAGATTTTGACCGTTCCTTATCTGAAGAGAGAACCACAAGGTAAGTCTCAGCCTCTTCTATTCATACATACACAGGGCTTTTTGTTTGACAGTTTTTTTTATTGCTGTTGCTTTTTTTTTTTAGCAAAAAAAAAACAAGAAATTAATTTCCAAAAGAAATAACAAAAGTTATATTCCTCATAGCATTGTGACAATACTTGGCTTAGGCATTAAACATAATAAAACGCACAGATAGTATCATGACCAGAGCTTTTTCTTGCAAAACTGCTAAAATGCAATTATGCCCAAAAAAGCCCCCAAGAAAAAGAGTCCTAATTCATGAAGTTCTAAAAGATATAAGTCTATGAGAAAGATTTGGTGGTGTAGTAAAAGAATAACAGAAAGATTAAGGCAGAAATATAATAGTATATAATAGAATTCTGTGTGTACTAACAATAGAAATACTCCGGGTACTCCGAAAGGGAAAATTTTCAAATCAACTAGTGGCAGAAAGTCATATAGGGGACGGATAGATCCCAATGAGGTGAGTTAGGTTCATTATTAGTAAATGTATATAGCAGGATAGCCCAATTGTATCTACAGTATGAAGTTCACATGGCCCAGTGACCATACAGCCAAGCCCTTCTAATCCGCCATTACTAGGACAGATTCAGGGTTATCAGATATTACTATGACCAGAGAGGTTCAGGTTTATCAGATATTACTAGGACCGGACAGGTTCAGGGTTATCAGATATTACTAGGACCAGACAGGTTCAGGGTTATCAGATATTACTAGGACCGGACAGGTTCATGGTTATCAGATATTACTAGGACCGGACAGGTTCAGGGTTATCAGATATTACTAGGACCGGACAGGTTCAGGGTTATCAGATATTACTAGGACCGGACAGGTTCACGGTTATCAGATATTACTAGGACCGGACAGGTTCAGGGTTATCAGATATTACTAGGACCAGACAGGTTCAGGGTTATCAGATATTACTAGGACCGGACATGTTCAGGGTTATCAGATATTACTAGGACCGGACAGGTTCAGGGTTATCAGATATTACTAGGACCGGACAGGTGCAGGGTTATCAGATATTACTAGGACCGGACAGGTTCAGGGTTATCAGATATTACTAGGACCGGACAGGTTCAGGGTTATCAGATATCACTATGACCGGACAGGTTCAGGGTTATCAGATATTACTAGGACCGGACAGGTTCAGGGTTATCAGATATTACTAGGACCGGACAGGTTCAAGGTTATCAGATATTACTAGGACCGGACAGGTTCAGGGTTATCAGATATTACTAGGACCGGACAGGTTCAGGGTTATCAGATATTACTAGGACCGGACAGGTTCAGGGTTATCAGACATTGTAACCTCAGGGAAGACGTCTCCATATAAAACACTTATAGAGAAGCGTCTTCTTCTGAGGCTGCGATGGTCTTAGTGTTATCTTGTGGTTCTGTGCTGGACATTTCTGCTCTGTATGAAGGATCTATTGTATAATGACAGGAATGATGACATGTTGTCTAATGTGTTCACTTATCTCTCTCTCTCTAGTGTTTTCAGGCTCTGACCTGTGACCATGGCCTCTCCACAAGACCCATTGCTGAAGGAGGAGGAAGAAGCAATGGAGGACCATAGTGATATGGATGTAGAAAAGGGCGATATCCCTGAGAGGCAGAACCTGCCATCTCTAAGCGTGATGTCCACCGCACGTTCCATCATCACCGTAGTGATCCTCGCCTTTGTTAATTTGCTCATCTATGCAAATCGCTCCAGCGTGGCGGGGGTGCTGCCTTATATACAGAAAGCATATGACACCAATGCTAGTCTGTCAGGCTTATTGAATACATTGTTCATTGGAAGCTACGTGCTGGTCGCACCAATTGCCGGATATTTGGGCGACCACTGTAATAAGAAATATACTGTTTGCGCAGGAGTCATCGTTTGGCTGAGCATGACACTTACCCTGTCATTCATCCCTGACGGGTATTTCCTGCTCTTCCTGCTGACGAGTGGACTGGTTGGGGCCGGAGAGGCGACTTTCTGCACCATCGCCCCCTCCATCATTGCAGACCTTTTTACAAGTGACCAGCGGACCCGCATGCTGAACGTGTTTTACTCCGTCATACCTGTAGGCTGCGGACTAGGATACATCATCGGGCCCAAAGTGACTGATGCAGCAAGGGGCGATTGGCACTGGGCGTTTCGGGTCACCCCTGGCCTGGGCCTCATAGCTGTGGCTTTGTTGATTTTGGTCACAAAGGAGCTTCCAAGAACGACTACAAACGGGAAGAAGAACAACAAATCCCAGAAGTTTGCCAAATGGGCGACAGATCTGAAAAAACTATTTAAAAATCGAAGCTTCATGTTAACCACCATGGGATCGACGGCTGTATCCTTCATAGTGGGAGCCATAGGTGTATGGGGTCCGTCATACCTGACCCACGCACGAACACTCCTACAAGAGAAGGACCCTTGCCGTGCTGAACCGTGTGACTATCACGACATCCTAATATTTGGTGTGGTTACAGTCGTTTCCGGCATTCTGGGAGTTGTAGCAGGGACGGAGATAAGTAAAAGATATCGCAAATCCAACCCACGGGCGGACCCGCTTGTGTGTGGATGCGCGATGATGCTCTCCGCCCCTTTTCTTCTGTTGGCATTGACTTTTGGCAACATCAGCCTCGTTGCCACCAACATCTTCATCTTCATCGGAGAGACGCTTCTGTCAGTAAATTTCACCCTCATATCTGACATTATACTAAAAGTAGTAACTCCGTGGAGGAGATCTTCAGCCCTGGCCGTGCAGATGACAATCTATCACCTCCTAGGTGATGCCGGCAGCCCGTACCTCATCGGTCTGATATCTGACACCTACGAACGAGGATATGCCAAATCCCCTCTTCTGAAATACCGCAGCCTGGAGTATGCCCTCATGACCTGCACCATAATGGCAGTCATTGGAGGGGCCTTCTTCATGGCCACGGCCCTATATATAGAGAGGGACGAAAAAGAAGCAGAGATGGAATCAGAACCTCCGTCATCCTCCTCCTCCTCACTGCTTCCTGCCGATGAGGACCGCGCTTCAGACTGAGGAAAAGTCATTGCTTACCTCGTTTACTTAATAAAAAATAATTAAGAAAAAAATAACTGCATTTGTTCTATGTTCCACTTTACCCCTTATTCTCTACCCAGGGGCGGACACAGACAGCAGAGGGCCCTTGTGCAAAGAATGTGCCTGTGCCCCCCCCCCAAAACATCAATTGTTCAGCACCCCCCCTCCATGTGTCACTTACTCAGATGGACCCCCATATGTCACTTGCTGTATAAGTTTCTAATTATTTATTAAGGCCTCCCATATGCCGCAGCTCATTCAAGCCCCCCACATTAGGTAGCATAGATTCCCAACATTAGGTAGCATAGATTCCCCACATTAGGTAGCATAGTTTCCTCACATTAGGTAGCATAGTTTCCCCACATTAGGTAGCATAGATTCCCTACATTAGGTAGCAGTTTCCCCACATTAGGTAGCATAGTTTGCCCACAATAGGTAGCATAGTTTCCCCACATTAGATAGCATAGTTTCCCCACAATAGGTAGCACAGATTCCCCACATTAGGTAACATAGTTTCCCCACATTAGGTAGCATAGTTTCCCCACATTAGGTAGCACAGATTCCCCACATTAGGTAACATAGTTTCCCCACATTAGGTAGCATAGTTTCCCCACATTAGGTAGCACAGATTCCCCACATCAGGTAACATAGTTTCCCCACATTAGGTAACATAGTTTCCACACATTAGGTAGCATAGTTTGCCCACATTAGGTAGCACAGATTCCCCACATTAGGTAACATCGTTTCCCCACGTTAGGTAGCATAGTTTCCCCACATTAGGTAGCACAGATTCCCCACATTAGGTAACATAGTTTCCCCACATTAGGTAGCATAGCTTCCCCACATTAGGTAGCATACTTTCCCCACATTAGGTAGCATAGTTTCCCCACATTAGGTAGCACAGATTCCCCACATTAGGTAACATAGTTTCCCCACATTAGGTAGCATAGCTTCCCCACATTAGGTAGCATACTTTCCCCACATTAGGTAGCATAGTTTCCCCACATTAGGTAGCACAGATTCCCCACATTAGGTAACATAGTTTCCCCACATTAGGTAGCATAGATTCCTCACATTAGGTAGCCATAGCCCCCCCAAACACACAGACAGACACAGACACACACAGAGACACACTTACCTGCCCTGCACAGCGCTTCTCCTCTCCGACAGTGGCCTGACGAGTGACGTCACTGACGTCCTCCTGAGCGGGTCTGCAGAAGTACGTCACTTGTGCAACGTCCCTCGTCAGACCCCGGTCGGTCGGAGGCAGACTCACTGTCTAAAGTGCCGGCTGCGCTATTATACCCCGCAGCTGCTTTAGAACAGTGAGCAGCGGTGGCGCCAACCCTTCCATGAACCTACTAGGCACAAAAAAAAAAGGGGGCAGCAAAATGCCACCCCTGAAAAGTGCCACCTGGGACTTATGGTCCCACCGGGTCCCATGGTAGGGCCGACCAGAGGCGGCTCTAGACTTTGTGAGGCCTTAGGCGAAACTTGAACATGAGGCCCTGCTTTATTTTCTGCTGAAATTACATGGTGGTCCGGCTGTGAGATGGTTATACTGTGACATCACTGTGTATTATCCCTGTACTGTGACATCACTGTGTATTATCTCTGTACTGTGCCATCACTCTGTGTATTATCCCTGTACTGTGCCATCACTGTGTATTATCCCTGTACTGTGACGTCACTGTGTATTATCTCTGTACTGTGCCCTCACTCTGTGTATTATCCCTGTACTGTGACATCACTGTGTGTATTATCCCTGTACTGTGACATCACTGTGTATTATCCCTGTACTGTGACATCACTGTGTATTATCTCTGTACTGTGACATCACTGTGTATTGTCCCTGTACTGGGACATCACTGTGTGTATTATCCCTGTAATGTGACATCACTGTGTATTATCCCTGCACTGTGACATCACTCTGTATATTATCCCTGTACTGTGACATCACTCTGTATATTATCCCTGTACTGTGACATCACTGTGTGTATTATCCCTGTACTGTGACATCACTGTGTATTATCCCTGTACTGTGACATCACTGTGTATTATCTCTGTACTGTGACATCACTGTGTATTATCCCTGTACTGTGACATCACTCTGTATGTTATCCCTGTACTGTGACATCACTCTGTATATTATCCCTGTACTGTGACATCACTGTGTATTATTCCTGTACTGTGACATCACTGTGTATTATTCCTGTACTGTGACATCACTGTGTGTATTATCTCTGTACTGTGACATCACTGTGTATTATCCCTGTACTGTGACGTCACTGTGTATTATCCCTGTACTGTGACGTCACTGTGTATTATCCCTGTACTATGACATCACTGTGTATATTATCCCTCCCTGTACTGTGACATCACTGTGTGTATTATCTCTGTACTGTGACATCACTGTGTATTATCCCTGTACTGTGACATCGCTGTGTGTATTATCTCTGTACTGTGACATCACTGTGTATTATCCCTGTACTGTGACATCACTGTGTGTATTATCTCTGTACTGTGACATCACTGTGTGTATTATCCCTGTACTGTGACATCACTGTGTATTATCCCTGTACTGTGACATCACTGTGTATTATCTCTGTACTGTGACATCACTGTGTATATTATCCCTGTACTGTGACATCACTGTGTATTATCCCTGTACTGTGACATCACTGTGTATTATGCCTGTACTGTGACATCACTGTGTATTATCCCTGTACTGTGACATCACTGTGTATATTATCCCTGTACTGTGACATCACTGTGTATATTATGCCTGTACTGTGACATCACTGTGTATTATCCCTGTACTGTGACATCACTGTGTATATTATCCCTGTATTGTGACATCACTGTGTATATTATCCCTGTACTGTGACATCACTGTGTGTATTATCCCTGTTCTGTGACATCACTGTGTATATTATCCCTGTACTGTGACATCACTGTGTGTATTATCCCTGTACTGTGACCTCACTGTGTGTATTATCCCTGTACTGTGACATAACTGTGTGTATTATCTCTGTACTGTGACATCACTGTGTGTATTATCTCTGTACTGTGACATCACTGTGTATTATCCCTGTACTGTGACATCACTCTGTATATTATCCCTGTACTGTGACATCACTCTGTATATTATCCCTGTACTGTGACATCACTGTGTATTATTCCTGTACTGTGACATCACTGTGTATTATTCCCATACTGTGACATCACTGTGTATTATTCCTGTACTGTGACATCACTGTGTATTATTCCTGTACTGTGACATCACTGTGTGTATTATCTCTGTACTGTCACATCACTGTGTATTATCCCTGTACTGTGACATCACTGTGTATTATCCCTGTACTGTGACGTCACTGTGTATTATCCCTGTACTATGACAACACTGTGTATATTATCCCTCCCTGTACTGTGACATCACTGTGTGTATTATCTCTGTACTGTGACATCACTGTGTGTATTATCCCTGTACTGTGACATCACTGTGTATTATCCCTGTACTGTGACATCACTGTGTATTATCTCTGTACTGTGACATCACTGTGTATATTATCCCTGTACTGTGACATCACTGTGTATTATCCCTGTACTGTGACATCACTGTGTATTATGCCTGTACTGTGACATCACTGTGTATTATCCCTGTACTGTGACATCACTGTGTATATTATCCCTGTACTGTGACATCACTGTGTATATTATGCCTGTACTGTGACATCACTGTGTATTATCCCTGTACTGTGACATCACTGTGTATATTATCCCTGTATTGTGACATCACTGTGTATATTATCCCTGTACTGTGACATCACTGTGTGTATTATCCCTGTTCTGTGACATCACTGTGTATATTATCCCTGTACTGTGACCTCACTGTGTGTATTATCCCTGTACTGTGACCTCACTGTGTGTATTATCCCTGTACTGTGACATAACTGTGTGTATTATCTCTGTACTGTGACATCACTGTGTGTATTATCTCTGTACTGTGACATCACTGTGTATTATCCCTGTACTGTGACATCACTCTGTATATTATCCCTGTACTGTGACATCACTCTGTATATTATCCCTGTACTGTGACATCACTGTGTATTATTCCTGTACTGTGACATCACTGTGTATTATTCCCATACTGTGACATCACTGTGTATTATTCCTGTACTGTGACATCACTGTGTATTATTCCTGTACTGTGACATCACTGTGTGTATTATCTCTGTACTGTCACATCACTGTGTATTATCCCTGTACTGTGACATCACTGTGTATTATCCCTGTACTGTGACGTCACTGTGTATTATCCCTGTACTATGACAACACTGTGTATATTATCCCTCCCTGTACTGTGACATCACTGTGTGTATTATCTCTGTACTGTAACATCACTGTGTGTATTATCTCTGTACTGTGATATCACTGTGTGTATTATCTCTGTACTGTGACATCACTGTGTGTATTATCTCTGTACTGTGACATCACTGTGTGTATTATCCCTGTACTGTGACATCACTGTGTATTATCCCTGTACTGTGACATCACTGTGTATTATCCCTGTACTGTGACATCACTGTGTATTATCCCTGTACTGTGACATCACTGTGTATATTATCCCTGTACTGTGACATCACTGTGTGTATTATCCCTGTACTGTGACATCACTGTGTGTATTATCCCTGTACTGTGACATCACTGTGTGTATTATCCCTGTACTGTGACATCATTGTGTATATTATCTCTGAATTATAACATCACTGTGTGTTATCTCTATACTGCAACATCACTGTTGATACTTACACTGCACTGTGACATCACTGTATATATTAAGCCTGTATACCCTAATGCCACTGTACATATTTACCTTGCACTGCGAGTGACAATACAGGGTAAATATGCACAGTGACATCACAGTTCAGAGTTAATATAAACAGTAATGTCTCTGTACAGGGACAATAAACAGTTTTGCCACTATAGGGTTAATAAACGCAGTATTGTCACAGTAGAGGGTAACTATACAGTGATGTCATTGTACCGGGAAAATATACACAGTGAAGTCAGCATTCAAGAATAATAAACTGTGATGTCACTACAGGGTTGTTATAAACAGTGACATCAAATTACAGGATGAAGCACAGTGATGTCACAGTTTATTATGAAGCACAGTGATGTCACAGTTTATTATGAAGCACAGTGATGTCACAGTTTATTATGAAGCACAGTGATGTCACAGTTTATTATGAAGCACAGTGATGTCACAGTTTATGATGAAGCACAGTGATGTCACAGTTTATTATGAAGCACAGTGATGTCACAGTTTATGATGAAGCACAGTGATGTCCCAGTTTATGATGAAGCACAGTGATGTCACAGTTTATGATGAAGCACAGTGATGTCACAGTTTATTATGAAGCACAGTGATGTCAGTTTATTATGAAGCACAGTGATGTCACAGTTTATTATGAAGCACAGTGATGTCACAGTTTATGATGAAGCACAGTGATGTCACAGTTTATTATGAAGCCCAGTGATGTCACAGTTTATGATGAAGCACAGTGATGTCACAGTTTATTATGAAGCACAGTGATGTCACAGAGACTACAGAATGTACAACTGTACGTATGATGAAGATGGCGGGATGCTATCAAAACGTCACACATACATGGGGGAATAAAACACTTTGTTTTTGCCCCTTATCTGGGAGTGCCGCTGGATCTTTAGTTTTGTAGATAGATAGATAGATGATATATAGATAGATAGATAGATAGATAGATATGAGATAGATAGATATGAGATAGATAGATAGATCAGTGTATTCCAACCAGGGGCCTCTAGTTATTCCAAAACGACAACTCCCAGCATGTATTTGGCTTTATGAGCATACTGGGAGTTGTAGTTTTGCAACAGCTGGAGGCCCCCTGGTTGGGAAACACTGCTCTATCTATCTATCTATCTATCTATCAATCATCTATCTCCTATCTATCTATCTATATCATATCTATTTATCATCTATATATCTATATCATATCTTTCTATCATCTATCTATCTATATCATATCTATCATCTATCTATCTATCATCTATTAATCTATCTTTCTATCTATCTCATATCTATCTATATATCATCTATCTATCTTTCATATCTATCTATCTATCTTTCATCTATCTCTCATCTATCTGAGATAGATATGAGATAGATAGATAAATAGAAAGATAGATACATAAATAGATGGATATAGATAGATGGATAGATAGATAGATATGATATAGATATATAGATATGAGATAGATAGATATGAGGATAGATAGATATGAGGTAGATAGATATGAGATAGATAGATATGAGATAGATAGATATGAGATAGATATGAGATAGATAGATATGAGATAGATAGATAGATATGAGATAGATAGATATGAGATAGATAGATAGGAGATAGATAGATATGAGATAGATAGATAGATAGATAGATATGAGATAGATAGATATGAGATAGATAGATAGGAGATAGATGGATAGATGAAAAAAAAACTCCAGAAGAGCAGCACAACAAAATGAAGAAAACCAATGCAATGGTGCACGCTGGGTATGGACCTTGGTGAGAGATTCACTTGTACTAGAAAAAATCAAGAGACCAGCAGCACACAGAAAAATTAGTGCAAAAAAGGTGGAGATTTATTGCATTATCCCAGTGTACAAAAGAAGCGACGTTTCAGCGACCTCTCATCGCCGTTCTCAAGGAGCTTGTACACTGGGATAATGCAATAAATCTCCATCTTTTTTGCACTAATTTTTCTGTGTGCTGCTGGTCTCTTGCTTTTTGCTATCGATCTGTCTATCATCTATCTATCCATCTATTTATGTATCTTTCTATATATCATCTCTCTATCCATATATCATCTATTTATCTATCTTTCTATCTATCTTTCTATCTATCTCATATCTATATATATATATATATGTATGTATATGTATCTATCTATCTATATATCATCCATCTACCTATCTATCTCTCATATCTATTTATCTATCTATCTATCTCTCATCTATCTGAGTTAGATAGATAGATAGATAGATAGATATGAGATAGATAGATATGAGATAGATAGATAGATAGGAGATAGATAGGAGATAGATATATAATAGATTGATAGATAAATAGACAAAGAATAAGTCAGCCAGCACTTTAGTTGATATCAAACTATTATATGGACCTGGCCTACAGGTGCACGCTACTAGGCTAGATATACAGCAACAGAAGAATGCAGCAGCACACTGCCAGCACAAGGATATAGGTGAAACATGAACATGCAGATAATACATGGAGAGCTATACAGCTATGGTGTAATAGATGCAAATGTGAAACTATGAAATAGTGAGGCACTTAGCTCGCAAATTTGTCTCCGCCGGCGGTCAAATAGCTTGGACCGTCCCACCGCGATAAGGTGGCCTCCTTGGGACGGACCTTACACTGTGAATATGCCTCTGTGTGAACAGTTCAGTAAGCATGGCAGGATCTGGAACATCCAAGCCACCTTATATACACACCTGATAGAGGTGGGTGGGATGCAAGGCCAACATGGAGGTAGCCACTCCCCCGTATGTGCAATACAGACAAAGAATAAGTCAGCCAGCACTTTAGTTGATACCAAACAATTATATGGACCTGGCCTGCAGGTGCACGCTACTAGGCTAGATATACAGCAACAGAAGAATGCAGCAGCACACTGCCAGCACAAGGATATAGGTGAAACATGAAAATGCAGTTAAAACATGGAGAGCTATACAGCTATGGTGTAATAGATGCAAATGTGAAACTATAAACTAGTGAGGCACTTAGCTCGCAAATTTGTCTCCGCCGGCGGTCAAATAGCTTGGAACGTCCCACCGCGATAAGGTGGTCTCCTTGGGACGGACCCTACACTGTGAATATGCCTCTGTGTGAACAGTTCAGTAAGCATGGCAGGGTCTGGAACATCCAAGACACCTTATATACACACCTGATAGAGGTGGGTGGGGTGCAAGGCCAACATGGAGGTAGCCACTCCCCCGTATGTGCAATACAGACAAAGAATAAGTCAGCCAGCACTTTAGTTGATACCAAACTATTATATGGACCTGGCCTACAGGTGCACGCTACTAGGCTAGATATACAG
Source organism: Hyla sarda (assembly GCF_029499605.1). Lineage (NCBI taxonomy): Eukaryota > Metazoa > Chordata > Amphibia > Anura > Hylidae > Hyla > Hyla sarda. The sequence continues at coordinate 244,771,530 of NC_079190.1, forward strand.
CAACAGAAGAATGCAGCAGCACACTGCCAGCACAAGGATATAGGTGAAACATGAAAATGCAGATAATACATGGAGAGCTATACAGCTATGGTGTAATAGATGCAAATGTGAAACTATGAGATAGTGAGGCACTTAGCTCACAAATTTGTCTCCGCCGGCGGTCAAATAGCTTGGACCGTCCCACCGCGATAAAGTGGCCTCCTTGGGACGGACCCTACACTGTGTATATGCCTCTGTGTGAACAGTACAGTAAGCATGGCAGGGTCTGGAACATCCAAGACACCTTATATACACACCTGATAGAGGTGGGTGGGGTGTTGATAGATAAATAGATAGATAGATCAGTGTTTCCCAACCTGGGGGCCTCCAGCTGTTGCAAAACTACAACTCCCAGTATGCTCATAAAGCCAAAGGAATGCTGGGAGTTGTAGTTTTGCAACAGCTGGAGGCCCCCTGGTTGGGAAACACTGAACTACCTCCCACTGTCTCCTACAACTTTCCCCCTCTCCCCCAAGCAAGTTACTTACTTTAAAAGAGCAGCATCAGCAGTGGGCACTGGGCAGGTAAGTCTTCATACTGGTGGTGTCCGGGCCTGTATACACACAGTGGGCCTGCTCCACAAGGTCCAGCATACAGGGGAGTGAGAGAGGGGGAGGAGCTTCCTGTCTGCTCTTCCCAGTCTGCATAGCGCGGCCCCTGCGTGGTGATAGGGCTGCTGGCTGAAGATTTATTTAAAAAAAGGATGGCGGAGTAGATGGCTCCGGGGGGGCGGGGGGTGCAGCGGGGGCTCGGGCCCCTTACTGGTGTCCATGAGAGCTGCTAGTGACCTACTGCTGCTAGGGGGGGCACAAGGGGGGGCAATCATGATGTAGGGGGGCCCTCCATGGCCCCCCTCACCCCGCAACCCCCCCCCTAGAGACGCCACTGGCTGCAGGGGTGGTTGAACGCAGCGTCCATCCGGGTGCTGTCAAACTTGCTGTGGTCGGGGAGTATGCGGTGGTATGTGGCCTAATGCTCGCCTCTGGGGCCGGACCTGGAGAGGGCAGCGGGCCCCCTCTCACGCTGGGCCCCTGTGCAGCTGAACCGGCTGCACAGGCGATATGTCCGCCCCTGGTGTACGCTCTTTCTACCAGGAGAAGTACAGGACATAAACTTGTTAGTCTATGTTCACACGTCTGGAATGTCCGCACAGAAAATCATCAGAAGCATCTGACACGGAAATACTACCGTGTGCACAGCGCAACAGAATCCCAATGAATACAATGGGACTCTGCACAGAAATTCCTGGAAATGTGAACATGACCTTAAAACTGACCTAGTCCTGGCTATGGCCAGATAAAATTAACCCAGCCCCTTTTCCAATAATCCACACCCACTTGTTGAATGAAAAACACATATTACTGTCCATTTTGGTGCATTAAACACAACAAATGTGTCTCAATTGCTGTGTTTCACCACTAAATGTAGCGGCAGGTGCAGCAGCCATAGTGAATCTGGGCCATTGTTTGCAGTGCATTTAATATTTAATGACAGACTTTCATGTAACATCTGGCCTCAGCATTTATTTTTTTCCCCTAGGTACAGACATTCTATATATAAAGCTACTGAAGAAAGAAGGGAGTGAGTCTATATGAAATGTCTAGACAATTACAATAATGATATTATTCATATAATGTAGCAGTAACAAAGCAATACATACAAGCGTGGTGTTGGAGTACTTGTCATTAACGCAAGCACTACAAGAACAATCATCCTGGGGGACACCACAAAGGGTTATACCTTTTCCCAATAAATATGGGGGAGCCATAGCGCACCCAATGTAATTATTTACAGACGTGCATATGAGACAGCCATTACAAGGCTACAATATGGCTTATTGGCTGATACAATTTATGTGTAATAAGCCACAAGGGTCCTGCACCATTCATAACATTTGAATATATTTTCGTTTTGCTTTGTAAAGTACCCCAATAGGTTTCTTTTTAATGTTAAAGCCTACTTACAGTGCTACCACAATACAGTCCATATAAGTGGTAGATACCATACAATGGTACATACCAGACAGAGTAGACATACCAGACAGAGTAGATACCATACAGTGGTACATACCAGACAGAGTAGACATACCAGACAGAGTAGATACCATACAGTGGTACATACCAGACAGAGTAGACATACCAGACAGAGTAGATACCATACAGTGGTACATACCAGACAGAGTAGATACCATACAGTGGTACATACCAGACAGAGACCATGTAAGTGAATACAGTGCAGTTGCATCCAATAAGAGACATCCAGTGAGTCACATGACTTCTCTGACCGGAGATTTTCACTAGATTTTCACCAGACCACTATGAAGACTTCTCTCAGCCATGACTTGTCAGCAGAGTCTACAGAGTACACCATCTCCTGACCCTGCTGTTATCCTCAGCTGCCTATTGCTGCCCCTTCTACCCCTATTCCGGTACCTGTTGTGTTGCCCAGTGCCCTTGAATATTGTACTTTATTGATGTTATTAGAGACAGACAGCCCCCCTGAAAAACAATAGCACCAGATTCACAGTGTCGCCAAAAAATAATAGTACCAAACAGATAGTGCCGCATATTATTGCCCAAATATTTGTGTTACCCAAGATGCTAATAATGACTATAGTGCAAATTTGGGTGAGAATAGCAAAAGTGCAGAGAATAGCAAAAGTGCAACTAAACTGTGTACCATCCAATTCAAGGCCTGTTACCAATCGAGCATCAATCAATTTAACAAGCAGAAGGAACCAGTAGTATACAATACAGATTTACACTCCACTTGCTGGTAACCATATTGCTGCTTAATAAAGAAACTTCAATGATACTGTCACCTGCTGTCCCAGGAGAATTATTGGCCTAACTCTGGCACCATGACGCAGGTCTCCTAGAACTCTCATTTCTTAGCTACCACGTCCTTTAACCTCCGCATAGTGCCTCTTGCTTCTAGGTGGGTGGTAGGAAATCCTGTCCTAGCAACCGTGACATGGTCAATGGCTCCACTGCAAGCCATACTCAACCAAGCAGATCTGAGTGGAAGGAACAGGCTTCTACACAAAAGATAGATGAGGCCATGGATGCACACAAGAGGAAAAAGGGAACAGACACAGGACATAGAGACAGGACAATGACAGTGAGCCCCTTGACCCTGGAAAGAGCTCAGTTCTGGGAGTGCTTTAGCTCCAATTGATAATTCAGACCTTGCTTCAGGGGGCCCCCTTAAAGGGGTACTACCGTGCTGACAACTTATCCCCTATCTAAAGGATAGGGGATAAGTTGCCTGATCTCGTGGGGTTCAGCCGCTGGGGACCCCTGCGATCTCGCACGCAGTACCCCACTCTCATCAGGCCCCAGAGCGAACATCCGCTCCGGGTCTGATGACGGGGCTGGTGATCGTGACGTCACAGCTCCGCCCCATGTGACGTCACGCTCCGCCCCTCAATGTGAGTCTATGGCAGGGGGCGAGACAGCTGTCTCGCTCCCTGCCATAGACTTACATTGAGGGGCGGAGCACGATCTCACATGGGGGCAGAGCCGTGACGTCACGATACTCCGGCCCCGTGATCGGCAGTCATCAGACCTGGAGCGGATGTTCGCTCCGGGGCCTGATGAGAGCGGGGTGCTGCATGCGAGAGCGCAGCAGCTGAACCCCGCACGATCAGGCAACTTATCCCCTATCCTTTAGATAGGGGATAAGTTGTCAGCACGGTAGTACCCCTTTAAGGATGTAGGCCCTGGACAACTGCCCAATGTACCCCCCTCCCAAGGCTGGCCCTGGCTCCTGGATGTCAATGCAAAATCTGTAATGGGGCCCCTGCTTACCATGTGTCAAAATACTGGTGTCTTTAAATATGGCAGAAGACTCTAGTGTTTGGGTACAACTGCTACCCCTGCGCCCTCTGTAGCTACACCCTTTCAGCAAATGTGTATTTATAGTAAAGATTACCTACAAATCAGTAAGCCATCTGGTTCTGTATTTATTTACCAATAAACAGTTAAGAGTTCAGGCAATTAAAAGTTTTTAATTAAAAAAAATGTCTAAACAACCAAAAAAGAGAAATTCCTAATGAAGTCAGTAAGGATCCTAATGTACATAACAAAGGTCTTACTGTGACTGTTATGGGTTGAAGGCTAGAAAGGACTGTAAGTGATCATGATGAGGCATTTGATAGAAAGGAAACGATGAGGATAAACATCAGTTTTGGGTTTCAGTATTTGGCATGCCACGCCCGCTCCACTTGAAGAAGCAGGATGGCCCGAGGCGCTGGGTCTCTGACCTCTCACCAACAAGGGCTTTGTTTTAATTTGTCCTCTAGTTTGGCTCACTACATTCTCATTAGGCACTTGCGGTTTTACATAAAGTCAAGATAAACTGACCGAAATCTGTGCCCCTAGGAGAGATGCTGTTACTGGGCGGGTGACCACACTGACAATTATTTTGCCTTTATTCACTATCCACGGATTCATGGAATAAGTTCTGCAGCTTGAAACACTTGTGCCTGAAATTGTCTGTCACACGGCAGTATGTATGAATGGCTGCAATATGGGGGGAGGGGGGGGGGGGGGGTAATTGTTGGCAGAAATCCATCTGATGATTAGGTTTCAATCAAGTGTAATCTTCAGTACAATTATTTCACAGATTTTACTTTGGGGGGAACATCCACATGGGGCAGAAATGCTGCTCATATTACATCTGGATTGGTGGATGGAACATCTGCAGTGGAATACAGTAGCAGCGAGGTAAATTATACTTTACGCTTTTTTTAATCCATAGCATATCAATATCTACTACAGAAAGTGCACAGCTTTGTTGTGGATTTTTCTTAGTGATACACGTGTGTGGGGCAAACATATGCTGGCCGCACGCCAACTAAACAAATCTGTGTAGGTGAGTATACAGTGGTCCCTCAACATACGATGGTAATCCGTTCCAAATGGACCATCGTTTGTTGAAATCATCCTATGTTGAGGGATCCGTGCAATGTAAAGTATAGGACAGTGGTCTACAACCTGCGGACCTCCAGATGTTGCAAAACTACAACACCCAGCATGCCCGGACAGCCAACGGCTGTCCGGGCATGCTGGGAGTTGTAGTTTTGCAACATCTGGAGGTCCGCAGGTTGAAGACCACCGGTATTGAAGGTTATACTCACATGTCCCCGCTGCTCCATACTGTCACCGCTGCCCTGGATGTCGCACTCCATCGCTGTCGCCGCGTCCCTGGGGTGTCCCTGCCGCTACAGACCGTCACCGCTCATCACCGCTGGCCTGGATGTCGCCTTCCATCGCTGTCGCCGCGTCCCCGGGGTGTCCCCGCCGCTACAGACCATCACCGCTCATCACCGCTGGCCTGGATGTCACCTTCCATTGCTGTCGCTGCGTCCCCGGGGTGCCCCGCCGCTACAGACCGTCACCGCTCATCACCGCTGGCCTGGATGTCACCTTCCATTGCTGTCGCCGCGTCCCCGGGGTGTCCCCGCCGCTACAGACCGTCACCGCTCATCACCGCTGGCCTGGATGTCGCCTTCCATCGCTGTCGCTGCGTCCCTGGGGTGTCCCTGCCGCTACAGACCGTCACCGCTCATCACCGCTGGCCTGGATGTCGCCTTCCATCGCTGTCGCTGCGTCCCCGAGGTGTCCCCGACGCTCCGGCAAGGCCTCTGCTTCCCCGGCATCCTCGCTCTCCGTCGCTACGCACGCTGCTCCTATTGGATGACGGGACGTCGTGCGCAGCGACGTGATGACAACGAAGGAGAGCACCGAAGATGCAGGGGATCCTGAAGAGGACGCGCCGGAGCCCCAAGGACAGGTAAGTGATTGTCAGCGGAGCACACGGGGCACCGTAAACGGCTATCCGGTGGCAGCTGAAGCAGTCTGCGCTGCCGGAGAGCCGTTTATGCGATGGCCCCGACATACAAAAGCATCGTACGTTGATGCTGCCTTCAACATGCGATGGCCTCTGAGAGGCCATCGTATCTTGAAATGATCGTATGTCGGGGCCATCGTAGGTCGGGGGGGGTCACTGTAAATTTGAAACATGACTCACGATTTCTTTGGAAAATTCTTCCGGATTTATTTCCTTGTTTCTTATTTCATATTGCACATCGGCTTGTCTCACAAGACTTTTATAACAGCATTTTTAGCAACAGAAATTAGCAGCATAAACTGTAGTTTCACCAGTCATGGCACAACGTTTCAGGGGCGGACCCCCATATTCATGCTGCTAATTTCTGCTGCTAAAATGCTGTTATAAAAGTCTTGTGAGACAAGCCGATGTGCAATATGAAATAAGAAACAAGGAAATAAATCCGGAAGAATTTTCCAAAGAAATCGTGAGTCATGTTTCAAATTTATAGTCACCTACACAGATTCGTTTAGTTGGCGTGCGGCCTGCATATGTTTGCCGCACACACGTGTATCACACGTGTTTTCCCCATTAAAGGGGTACTCTGCAGGTAAACAAATGTTTTCACATAAACTGATGCCAGAAAGTGAAATAGATTTGTAAATTAAAAAAATTTAAACTTCCATTTAAAAACCTTAAGCCTTGCAGTACTTATCAGTAGTGTTGAGCGGCATAGGCCATATTCGAATTCGCGAATATTCGCGAATATATGGACGAAAATTCGTCATATATTCGCGAATATTCGAATATTCGTTATATTCTCGTTTTATTTTCGCGTATGCGAAAATACGCGCATGCGAAAATTAGCATATGTGGAAATTCGCATATGCGAAAATTAACATATGCGAATTTTCGTATATGCGAATTTTCGCGCGCCAGTCTCACACAGTAGTATTACAGCCTTCTTTACACCACACAAGCTGGAAGCAGAGAGGGATGATCACTGTGATGTGTACTGTGAAGAAAAAAAAACAAAAAAAAAACGAATATTCGTAATTACGAATATATAGCGCTATATTCGCGAAATTCGCGAATATGCGATATTCGCGAATAATATTCGAATTGCGAATATTCGCGAGCAACACTACTTATCAGCTGCTGTATACTACAGAGAAAGTCTCTAATGCCACCTCTTTCTGTGTCAGGAACTGTCCAGGGTAGAAGCAAATCCCCATAGCCAACATCTCCTGCTCTGGACAGTTCCTGACAGGGACAGAGGTGTCAACAGAGAGCACTGTGGTCAGACTGAAAACATCTCAACTTCTTCTGGAACATACAGCAGCTGATAAGTACTGAAAGGATCAAGTTTTTTTTTATAGAAGTAATTTACAAATCTGTTTAATTTTCTGGCACCAGTTGATTTGAATTTTTTTCCCCCACCTAAGTACCCCTTTAAATTCAAAGAAAAATAAGAAATAAAGCAATACCATAGTTGCTTTGAATTTGCAGAAAAATCCACAAGCCCAGTTAAATATTGATAATATAAATGATACTCTTCTGGTCCTTTGGCTTCTCTGTTTCCCAGCCTCCAGCAATGACATTTCATGTTGACATGTGCCTGATGCGGCTAATCATTGCTTGCAGCGGTTACTTGGGTTGGTACGTCATCAGTAGAGCTGGTAAATAGTAAGTAGAGGGGAGCAGGGAGGCATTGCCATAGAAGTGCCAAAGTGCCAGTGGAACAACAGGTTTGCATTCTGTTGTTTTTTTTAGCTTTTATTTTTTGTTTGTTTTTTTACCTTTAGGTGCTTAACCCCTTAAGGACTGAGCCCTTTTTCACCTTAAGGACTCGGCCATTTTTTGCAAATCTGACCACTGTCACTTTAAACATTAATAACTCTGGAATGCTTTTAGTTATCATTCTGATTCCGAGATTGTTTTTTCATGACATATTCAACTTTAACGTAGTGGTAAAATTTTTTGGTAACTTGCATCCTTTCTTGGTGAAAAATCCCAAAATTTGATGAAAAATTTGAAAATTTTGCATTTTTCTAACTTTGAAGCTCTCTGCTTGTAAGGAAAATGGATATTCAAAATAATTATTTTTTTTATTCACATATACAGTATGTCTACTTTATATTTGCATCATAAAATTGATGAGTTTTTACTTTTGGAAGACATCAGAGGGCTTCAAAGTTCCGCAGCAATTTTCCAATTTTTCAAAAAATTTTGAAACTCGCTTTTTTTCAGGGACCAGTTCAGGTTTGAAGTGGATTTGAAGGGTCTTCATATTAGAAATACCCCATAACTGACCCCATTATAAAAACTGCAGCCCCGAAAGTATTCAAAATGACATTCAGTAAGCGTTTTAACCCTTTACGAGTTTCACAGGAATAGCAGCAAAGTGAAGGAGAAAATACACAATCTTCATTTTTTACACTCGCTTGTTCTTGTAGACCCAATTTTTGAATTTTTGCAAGGGGTAAAAAGGAGAAAATTTTTACTTGTATTTGAAACCCAATTTCTCTCGAGTAAGGACATACCTCATATGTCCATGTTAATTGTTCAGCGGGCGCAGTAGAGGGTTCAGAAGGGAAGGAGCGTCAAATGGTTTTTGGGGGGCATGTCAATTTTAGGAAGCCCCTATGGTGCCAGAACTGCAAAAAACCCCACATGGCATACCATTTTGGAAACTAGACCCCTCGGGGAACGTAACAAGGGGTAATGTGAACCTTAATACCCCACAGGTGATTCACGACTTTTGCATATGTAAAAAAAAAAATTTTTTTTTACCTAAAATGCTTGGTTTCCCTAAAGTTTTACATTTTTAAAAAGGGTAATAGCAGAAAATACACCCCAAAATTTGAAGCCCAATTTCTCCCGATTCAGAAAACACCCCATATGGGGGTGAAAAGTGCTCTGCTGGCGCACTACAGGTCTCAGAAGAGAAGGAGTCACATTTGGCTTTTTTGAAGGAAATTTTGCTCTGGGGGCATGCCGCATTTAGGAAGCCCCTATGGTGCCAGGACAGCAAAAAAAAAAAACACATGGCATACCATTTTGGAAACTAGACCCCTCGGGGAACGTAACAAGGGGTAAAGTGAACCTTAATACCCTACAGGTGTTTCACGACTTTTGCATATGTAAAAAAAAAATAAAAAAATTTACCTAAAATGCTTGGTTTCCCAAAAAATTTACATTTATACAAAGGGTTAAAGCAGAAAATACCCCCAAAAATTTGAAGCCCAATTTCTCCCGATTCAGAAAACACCCCATATGGGGGTGAAAAGTGCTTTGTTGGCGTACTACAGGTCTCAGAAGAGAAGGAGTCACATTTGGCTTTTTGAAAGCAAATTTTGCTCTGGGGCCATGCCGCATTTAGGAAGCCCCTATGGTGCCAGGACCGCAAAAAATACCCACATGGCATACCATTTTGGAAACTAGACCCCTCAAGGAACGTAACAAGGGGTTAAGTGAACCTTAATACCCCACAGGCGTTTCACGACTATTGCATATGTAAAAAAAATAAAAAATTTTTTACCTAAAATGCTTCTTTTCCCAAAAACTTTACATTTTTAAAAAGGGTAAAAGCAGAAAATACCCCCCAAAATTTGAAGCCCAATTTCTCCCGAGTACGGCGATACCCCATATGTGACCCTTAACTGTTGCCTTGAAATACGACAGGTGAGAGCGCCATGCGCATTTGAGGCCTAAATTAGGGATTGCATAGGGGTGGACATAGGGGTATTCTACGCCAGTGATTCCCAAACAGGGAGCCTCCAGCTGTTGCAAAACTCCCAGCATGCCTGGACAGTCAACGGCTGTCCGACAATACTGGGAGTTGTTGTTTTGCAACAGCTGGAGGCTCCGTTTTGGAAACCATGGCGTACCAGATGTTTTTCATTTTTATTGGGGAGGGGAGGGGGGCTGTGTAGGGGTATGTGTATATGTAGTGTTTTTTACTTTTTATTTTATTTTTTGTGGTAGTGTAGTGTAGTGTTTTTAGGGTACAGTCGCACGGGCGGGGGTTCACAGTAGTTTCTCGCTGGCAGTTTGAGCTGTTGCAGAAAATTTGCTGCAGCTCAAACTTGCAGCCGGATACTTACTGTAAACCTCCGCCCATGTGAGTGTACCCTGTACATTCACATTGGGGGGGACATCCAGCTGTTGCAAAACTAAAACTCCCAGCATGCGTTGACAGACTGTACATGCTGAGAGTTTTAGTTTTGCAACAGCTGTAGGCACACTGGTTATGTATCACGGAGTTTGTGACCTTACTCAGTGTTTCAAAACCAGTGTGCCTCCAGCTGTTGCAAAACTACAACTCCCAGCATGTACGGTGCATGGTGTAAGGTGACTGCTGGGAGTTGTAGTTTGCAACTGCTGGAGGCACACCGGTCGTGAAACACTGAGTTAGGTAAAAAAAAAACCTCTAAGTTTCACAACCAGTGTGCCTTCAGCTGTTGCAAAACTACAACTCTCAGCAGTCACCGACAGCCAACGGGCATGCTGGGAGTTGTAGTTATGCAACCAGCAGATGCACCACTACAACTCCCAGCATGCACTTTAGCTGTTTGTGCAAGCTGGGAGTTGTAGTTATACAACAGCTGAAGGTGCACTTTTCCATAGAAATAATGTGCCTCCAGCTGTTGCAAAACCATAAGTCCCAGCATGCCCATAAGGGAATGCTGGGAGTTGTGGTGGTCTGCCTCCTGCTGTTGCATAACTACAGCTCCCAGCATGCCCTTTTTGCATGCTGGGAGCTGTTGCTAAGCAACAGCAGGAGGCTGTAACTCACCTCCTGCTGTTGCTTCATCGCTGGACTGTCCCTCGCCGCCGCCGTCGCTCCTGGGGCCCCGATCCCAACATGGACGCCGGGGATCGGGGTCCCCAGCACCCGGGGTCGTCTTCCCGCACCCGCTCACGCCCTCCGGAAGAGGGGCGGAGCGGGTGCGGGAGTGACGCCCGCAGCAGGCGCCCTGATTGGTCGGCCGGTAATCCGGCCGACGAATCAGGGCGATCGTGAGGTGGCACCAGTGCCACCTCACCCCTGCAGGCTCTGGCTGTTCTGGGCCATCAGAGACGGCCCCGAACAGCCAGTAATTCCGGGTCACCGGGTCACTGGAGACCCGATTGACCCGGAATCGCCGCAGATCGCTGGACTGAATTGTCCAGCGATCTGCGGCGATCGCCGACATGGGGGGGCATAATGACCCCCCTGGGCGATATGCCGGGATGCCTGCTGAACGATTTCAGCAGGCATCCGGCTCCGGTCCCCAACCGGCTAGCGGTGGGGGCCGGAATTCCCACGGGCGTATGGATACGCCCTGCGTCCTTAAGGACTCGGGATGCAGGGCGTATCCATACGCCCTGCGTCCTTAAGAGGTTAAATCAATATTTTTCCACAGTGGAAATTTTCTGCAGCCTAAGGTGTCCAAAAACATAAAATAACAAGGACATAGAAGAGGAAGATCCCTTTTTGGTGTGTGAGCAGTGTATAGGAGCTATCATAGAGGCTGGGCTCTACCCACTCGCTCAGGCATGAATTATTCTCACAGCCTTTTTAACCCCTTAAGGACCCAGCCCATTTTCACCTTAAGGACCAGAGCGTTTTTTTGCACATCTGACCACTGTCACTTTAAACATTAATAACTCTGGGATGCTTTTACTTTTCATTCTGATTCCAAGATAATTTTTTCGTGACATATTCTACTTTATGTCATTTCTTCAAAAATGTTATGAAAAAATGTAGCTTTTTTTTTTTTCTTTGAAGCTCTCGGCTTATAAGGAAAATAGACATACTAAATAAATTATATATTGATTCATATATACAATATGTCTACTTTATGTTGGCATCATAAAGTTGACATGTTTTTACTTTTGGAAGACATCAGAGGGCTTCATAGTTCAGCAGCAATTTTCCAATTTTTCACAAAATTTTCAAAATCGAAATTTTTCAGGGACCATTTCTGTTTTGAAGTGGATTTGAGGGGCCTTTATATTAGAAATACCACATAAATGACCCCATTATAATAACTACACCCCTCAAAGTATTCAAAATGACATTCAGAAAGTGTGTTAACCCTTTAGGTGTTTCACAGGAATAGCAGCACAGTGAAGGAGAAAATTCTAAATCTTATTTTTTTACACTCGCATGTTTTTTTTTAATTTTTTTTTTACAAGGAGTAAAAGGAGAGAAATCTCCCTATAATTTGTAACCCAATTTCTCTCGAGTAAGGAAATACCTCATATGTGAACGTAAAGTGTTCTGTGGGTGTACTAGAGGGCTCAGAAGGGAAGGAGCGACAATGGGATTTTGGAGAGTGAGTTTTTCTGAAATGGTTTTTGGGGGGCATGTCACATTTAGGAAGCCCCTATGGTGCCAGAACAGCAACAAAAAAAAATGGTATTTTGTAAACTAAACCCCTCAAGGAATGTAACAAGGGGTACAGTGAGCCTTAACACCCCACAGGTGTTTGACAACTTTTCGTTAAAGATGAAAACCAAAAACTACCCCAATGGGTAACTGATCCCACGCTACTTACAAGAGCATAACAAAGACAAGAAAAATGCGTTGTAGAGATCAAACAATACTTTAGTAAATACACAGAAACATTAAAAACCCATAAAAGGGATTGAAAGAAGTACAATAAACATTATGATGATGGCCACAATGGACCAGACTAAAGAATGGTGGCTACCAATGATATAAATATAATACACAGGAATGTATGTAAACAAATCCTTATTGTTGGGCCTAAACCCACATGAGGAGATATAACATGATAAGACAGGTTACTCTAGTGCTGAATAGATTATAGCAAATTATAAAACAACATATAGAAAACCACAGTGGGACAGAGTATACCTGGGTAACCACCACCTAACCTGGGTAACGGGTTAGGTGTTGGTTACCCAGGTATACTCTGTCCCACTGTGGTTTTCTATATGTTGTTTTATATTTTGCTATAATCTATTCAGCACTAGAGTAACCTGTCTTATCATGTTATATCTCCTCATGTGGGTTTAGGCCCAACAATAAGGATTTGTTTACATACATTCCTGTGTATTATATTTATATCATTGGTAGCCACCATTCTTTAGTCTGGTCCATTGTGGCCATCATCATAATGTTTATTGTACTTCTTTCAATCCCTTTTATGGGTTTTTAATGTTTCTGTGTATTTAATAAAGTATTGTTTTATCTCTACAACGCATTTTTCTTGTCTTTGTTAAACTTTTTGTTAAAGTTGGATGGGTAAATGATTTTTTTTTTCACTAAATTGCTGGTTTTCCCCCAAATTTTACATTTTTACAAGGAGTAATAGGAGAAAATGCCCCCCATAATTTGTAACCCCATCTCTTCTGAGTATGGAAATACCCCATGTGTGGACGTCAAGTGCTCTGCTGGTGCACTACAGAAGAGGAGACACATTTGGCTTTTGGAAAGCAAATTTTGCTGAAATGGCTTTTTGGGGGCATGTCGCATTTAGGAAGCCCCTGTGGTGTCACAACAGAAAAATAAAAATAAAATAACAACACATGGCATACTATTTTGGAAACTACACCCCTCAAGGAACGTGACAAGGGGTACAGTGAGCCTTAACACCCCACAAGTGTTTGATGACTTTGGACGTGTGAATGAATTTTTTCACTAAAATGCTGGTCTTTCCCCAAATTTTACATTTTTACAATGGGTAATAGGAGAAAATGCCCCCCAAAATTTGTAACCCGATCTATATCCCATGTGTGGACATCAAGTGCACTGCAGGCACACTACAATGCTCAAAAGAGAAGGAGTCACATTTGCAAATTTTGCTGAAATGGGGGGGGGGGGGGGGGGGGGTGTATGTCACATTTAGGAAACCCCTATGGTGCCAGAACAGCATAAAAGTACTCACATGGCATACTAATTTGGAAACTACACCTCTCAAGGAATGTAACAAGCAGCACAGTGAGCCTTTACACGCCACAGGTGTTTGATAAATGTTCATTAAAGTGGGATGTGAAAAGGAAAAATGTAAGGGTTACCCCAAATTTTTTATTTTCACAAGTGGTAACAGGAGAAAATGTCACCGTTAATTTGTCAATACATTTCTTTGGAGTAAGGACATATCTGGGCGTAAACAGCTCTGCGGGTGCACACTGGTCTCAGAAGAGCAGGAGCACAGTCAGGGGCCTTGAGCTTCTACATAGCTTCCTATGGAGCCAGAACAGCGGGACCCCCCCCCCTCTAGGAGCATTACATGGGGTACACTAAGTTACTAAAGTGGGGTGCAGTGGGTAAAATGATAACAGGTTATGTTCCCAGAATGATGACCCAGAGCATAGCCAAAACTAAAAAATATGCCCACCCCAAACCCTATGCTCTGAATCATCATTCTGGGAATGTGATGTATGTGGCCTTAAATTCGCACACCGCTCAGGTGGAGAGAGAGCACTGCGCATTTGAGGCAACATAAAAAAGTCCCCGATGATAGTGACCCATGACTCATTTTTGGAAAAAAAAACAAGAGGTCTTATCAGTTTTTTATTCAGTTTTTTCAGGCAATTTTGTGGTTTATGGGGTTAAAATTTGGAATGTACTCTGGACTTGGTACATTGGGGTCAAATTCTGGGAAATTAAAATGAATAGCGAAAATTTAGTACTGAATGGAAGTGTGATACTGCCTGAAGCAGTTTTTAATGCAGAGGCCCGGATGATCGGGGCAAGTGTCACATTGAGTGGTGGTGTCCTTCCGAATCCTCCTCTTGTAACACACACTGCATTTTTTCTGGGATCGTCCCTTCTTTCCAGTGTGAGGGACTTCACCTGGAAAGTTTTGGACTGGGACGATCCTGGCACCTATAACTTCAGTTCCTTGGGAAGTAAGGCCTGCTCTTTCTCGGTCGCCAAAGATCAGGGCCCTTAGGACTTCTTCTTGGAACTGGAAGAATGTCCCTGTGTTTCCAACTTACTGGGACAGTACAAAGGAGTTGTACATGGCAACCTGTACCAAGTAGACCGCAACTTTTTTGTACCATACCCGTGTTTTGCACATGTTGTATGGCTTGAGGACTTGATCAGAGAGATCAACTCCCCCCCCATATACCGATTGTAGTCCAGAATACAATAAGGCTTGCGGACCGTTGTTATGGTACCTCACACAGGGACAGGTGAGCTACTGTTACCATGAATTGTGGACAGCATAAGGACATCCCTCTTATCCTTATACCTGAACAGCCACAGGTTTTCATGGGTAAGGGCACCGGACTCCCCTTTGGGCACAGCTGCAGAAAATTTAGAGGGAGGCCTCTCTGGTTCTTCCGCACGGTCCCACAAGTAGATGTGGATCTGACGGCAAGGGATATGAACAGAGAAATGCTGGTATAAAAGTCGTCCATGTACACGTGGTAACCCTTATCCAGCAATGGGTGCACAAGGTCCCAAACGAGTTTCCCACTAACACCCAGAGTGGGGGGACATTCTGGGGGTTCAATACGGGAATCCCGTCCTTCATATAATCTAAACTTGTAAGCGTACACAGAGGTACTCTCACAAAGTTTGTAGAGTTTCACACCTTACCTCGGCCGACTCGAAGGAATATACTGGCGGAAGATGATTTTTTAAAACTTTTATTTACTTTGTTTTTTTTTCAACCTCCTACCTGTCCCTGCATACAAACTTACCCTGCACTATACAGCACTTCTTCAGCCCTGAGGGGCACAGATCTCGGCAGAGGGGGATTCCCTAGCTCTTTCTCTCAGCTCTGCCCGCTAACTGAATTCAGTGGGTGAGCAGAGCTGAGAGAAGGGGACATTAACCCCTCCTCTGCCAGCTGCTATTGGTCGGACTATTGTCCGACCAATAGCAGTGCTCCTTGGGGGGTGACGGGATTGCCACCCCCCCTAGCTATAGGAGGTGATTGGCGGTGTATGCTACACCGCCGATCACCATCTAACTCCGGGTCATTGGGTCACACGTGAATCGCCGCAAATCGCCGGTCTGAATTCACCGGCGATCTGTTATGGGGGGGCTCAGGTCCCCCCCCTGGGCATTGTCACGGGATGCCTTCTGAATGATTTCAGCAGGCATCCCGGTACATTCCTAGGCCGGTGCATGGCAGGGACAAGAATTCCCACAGTCATACATGTACACCCTGGGTCCTTAAGTATCAAGGAGCCAGGGCGTACCCATACGCCCTGGGTCCTTAATTGGTTAAAAGCCCAGTCACTGTCCTATTAAATTACACCAGTCTTCCCACTCTGAATGAGGTCTCCAAGCAGTCAGTCTCTCCCTACCTGGTCTTTAAATGGACACTGATAGAAATTAAAGAACTTTTCTAATATGGTTGTTGAAATATTTTTTATATTTAATAAAGAAAATGGCATCTGAAAATCCCAGCACAAGGGTCCCCATACCTACTGGGACACTAACCAGTCATGCAGAAGCATCAGGCTTGTCTATGGGTCATGGACAAGAGATGACTTATGGACAAGGCTGCAGGAGCAGACCCACCTGCCACAAGCCTGCTTCCCCTGAGAGGATTTCTAACACTGTGAGCTAATGAAAAGATATAATATTATGATAAATATAGGTAACAGAGGCATAAAAATTTGAAGTACATGGTCAGGATTAGGTACAGAGTAACATATAATTTTTTTATTTTTTTGTCAATCTGACAGGTACGCTTTAAGTTGCCACCATAATATTGCTGGCAGCTAGGTATACAAGGACTATGGCAATTGTTTTTAATAAATATTTGTTGCCAAATTAGTGACATAAATAAATGGGAAGAATTAACCAAACCTTGCGACCATTTTTGGCTAACTGCATCAGTTTTTAAAAGTGGGCAGAGGTAAAAGTAATGAGGAAATGGCCTCCCATGCTGATGTGTACAACAACTGAAAAGCTAATAGTAGCCAGCCAGTTAGGGTGAGCAGAGCACTAAAACCATATAGTCCTCTAGTAAGTGTAACCTGTGCGTACATCTAAGTGGTGTACCATTTTGTTCCTGTTAAAGTTTTAAGGGCCTAGATACTGTATAAGGCCTGCCAAAAGTACACGCCCGCTGGTGTTGTAGACAAATACTGTTTTTAAGCATACTGGAGTGCATTGTCCTCTTCTCATAAGTGCATACCACATATGTACATCTGAGTGGTGTACTATTTTGTTGTTTGTTAAGGTCTTAAGGGCCTAGATATTGTGAAAGGCCAGCCAAAAGTACACACCTGTTGGTGTTGTAGACAAATACTGTTTTAAGCATACTGGAGCGCATTGTCCTCCCCTCATAAGTGCATACCACATACATACTGAACATCTAAGTGGTGTATCATTTTGTTTCTGTTAAAGTCTTAAGGGCCTAGATACTGTGAAAAGCCAGCCAAAAGTACACACCTGCTGGTGTTGTAGACAAATACTGTTTTAAGTGTAGTGAAGCGTATTGTACTCCCCTCATTTACACACTAAGTATGTCAGGCAGAGATGTACCAGGACCTGCACAAAGGACATGCTCAGCCACTATATGCTGCTGCCAACTCCAGGCTGTGTCATTCAGCCACTATGTGGTCTCCTCATGCTTCCACCACCTCCAGACTTTGTTATTCAGCCACTATATGGTCTCCTCATGCTTATGCCACTTCCAGGCTGTGTCATTTAGACACTATCTATACAAAAACAGGTAGAAAAAACACCCATAAAATGACCCACCCTTAAAAAAAAAACCCAACACAAAGCTAAGCAGGATATCATCAGTAATGCCATATATAGTCTAGCAGTATTAAGTTTAGTCAGCACATGAAATACAATAACTCAAATCAACACAATACCTAATTGTGACATGCTGACGGCTTCCCAGTGATGATCCTGCACCTCGACACGTGTTTCGGATGATTCCTTTCTCAAGAGGCGCCTCTTGAGAAAGGAATCATCCGAAACACGTGTCGAGGTGCAGGATCATCACTGGGAAGCCGTCAGCATGTCACAATTAGGTATTGTGTTGATTTGAGTTATTGTATTTCATGTGCTGACTAAACTTAATACTGCTAGACTATATATGGCATTACTGATGATATCCTGCTTAGCTTTGTGTTGGGGGGTTTTTTAAGGGTGGGTCATTTTATGGGTGTTTTTTCTACCTGTTTTTGTATATGTAATAAAGAAAAATATTTTTGACTATATCTTTGGGCTAATTTTGTAGGTTATTGATTAAATTATTAGCCGCGTTGGGCTTGTAGGTAATATATCATTTAGACACTATATGTTCTCCTCATGCTGCCGTAAATTCCAGGCTGTGTCATTCAGGAACTATATGCTGCCGCAAACTCCAGGCTGTGTCATTCAGCCACTATATGTTCTCCTCATGCAGCCGCCAACTCCACGTTGCGTCATTCAGCTACTATATTGCCTCCTCAGGCATCCGACAACTCCAGGCTGTGTCATTCAGCCACTATATGTTCTCCTCATGCTGCCGCCAACTCCAGGCTGTGTCATTCAACCACTATGTGGTCTCCTCATGCTGCCGCCAACTCCAGGCTGTGATGTTCTCCTCATGCTGCTGCCACCTCCATTCTGTGTTATTCAGCCACTTTATGGTCTCCGCATGCTGCCGCCGCCTCCACGCTGTGTCATTCAGCCACTATATGGTCTCCTCATGCTGCCGCTAACTCCAGACTGTACAGCCAAAAGATAGAAAAGAAAAAGCAGAAAGTGATAGCACACCAAAAATATATATATATCAAAGTAATTCTTTATTGTACAAAAAATAGCCATATAATGTTAAAAACATTTAAAAAGGAGGTCCACAAAACATCTCGGACCAACCTAAAGCCATGGGGAAGGATCCCAGACTTACTCTGGTACTCCCCCCACAAACAAAGACACCCGTCTAATATCTATATGTCTAAAGAATAAGGTGCAATAATAATATTGCACCTTATTCTTTAGACATATAGATATTAGATGGGTGTCTTTGTTTGTGGGGGGAGTACCAGAGTAAGTCTGGGATCCTTCCCTATGGCTTTAGGTTGGTCTGAGATGTTTTGTGGACCTCCTTTTTAAATGTTTTTTTTACATTATATGGCTATTTTTTGTACAATAAAGAATTACTTTGATATAAATATATATTTTTGGTGTGCTATCACTTTCTGTTTTTTCTTTTCTATCTTTTGGCTGTACATTTTGCTTTGAAGCAGGGATAAGCACCCATTATTAATAAGAGT
This sequence comes from Hyla sarda, assembly GCF_029499605.1. NCBI lineage: Eukaryota > Metazoa > Chordata > Amphibia > Anura > Hylidae > Hyla > Hyla sarda. The sequence goes on from NC_079190.1 coordinate 244,790,601, forward strand.
CTTTGTGGTTCAGCCCACTTATTTATTAATGCCAACTCCAGACTGTGTCATTCAGCCACTATATGTTCTCCTCATGCTGACGCCAACTCCACGCTGTGTCATGCAGCCACTATATGGTCTCCTCATGCTGCCACGACCTCCACGCTGTGTCATTCAGCCTCTTTATGGTCTCCTCATGCTTCTGCCACCTCCAGGCTGTGTCATTCAGCCACTATATGTTCTCCTCATGCTGCCGCAAACTCCAGGCTGTGTCATTCATCCACTATATGCTGTTGCCAACTCTAGGCTGTGTCATTCCGCCACTATGTGGTGTCCTCATCCTGCCGCCAACTCCAGGCTGTGTGATTTAGCCACGATATGTTCTCCTCATGTTGCTGCCACCTCCACGCTGTGTCATTCAGCCACAATATGGTCTCCTCATGCTGCCACCACCTCCACGCTGTGTCATTCAGCCACTATATGGTCTCCTCATGCTGCCGCCAACTTCAGAATGTGTCATTCAGCCACTATATGGTCTCCTCATGCTGCCGCCAACTTCAGAATGTGTCATTCAGCCACTATATGGTCTCCTCATGTTTCCACCACCTCCAGGCTGTGTCATTCAGCCACTAACTGGTCTCCTCATGCTGCCGCCAGCTCCAGGCTGTGTCATTCAGCCACTATATGGTCTCCTCATTCTTCCACCACCTCCAGGCTGTGTCATTCAGCCACTATATGGTATCTTCATTCTGATGCCACCTCCAGGCTCTGTCATTGTGCCGCTCTGCGACATTGATTCTAATAGCGATGCCTCTGATCTGCATGTCATACTGAATCATAGTATTATTTAACTAACCCAGCAGACACCCTATGTGTGTTACAGCAAAGCAAAGTGTTCTACACCCCTATTGAAAATTTGGTGAATCAACCAAATCTAATTTTTCAAAAATTCACTCATCTCTAGTGGTTAGCACAGGATTAAATGACATGCCATTGTCAAACTCTGACCTAGTATTTCCTAACCAGGGTGCTTCAAGCTGTTGTAGCCTTCGGCTGTCCGGGCACGCTAGGAGTTCTAGTTTTGCAATAGCTGGAGGTACCCTAGGTGGGAAACACTGCTCTGACCTATATTTTAAAACATAAATCTATTGCTTCCTATCAACAAATACACTATACATATGTGTAGTTATATAAAACCATCCTCATCTTCCTAAGTGGGATCACCCCAAAATATTTACATGTAAACCAAGCCTTAGGTTCCATTGACCCACCTCCTCAACCGTCTCTGAAATATCTGTTTGTCTTCTTACAGACATTGTTTCCCAAGACCAAAGAAGGCAAGCACTGAAGATGTCAGTTTCTATCTATCCAAACCCATTCTGCTAGACATGGATGAGTGGGCACTGAAAAATACTTTATTCCCCAATACCTCCCAGGCAGGAGAAGGAGGATTTAGGCTTTGAACAGTCATGTAAATATGAGAAGTCTCCCAGCAAGGATTATATCACTCGGATTGTAAATGTTAGAAGATCTGTTCTGGGGAATAATGTGACACTATTTATAGACAATATTTCAAGGTGCGGTTACAGTAATTAGCATGTCTTGTTGATAGAAGAAGATTGCTTTGACAAGACAGATTCACATAAAAAACGCTTTAAAGATTAAAGAAATCTTTCAGAGATTTATTTTGGTGAAATGCCATGCTTTCATATTAAACTCTAAACACACAGGTAACTGCCATTCACTAACAGAATAACACTAATAAGGAAATCATTTGTGGTATATTCTCATAGTTTCCCCCTTATTATAAACTATAATAAGAATAAAAATATGTGTGATGTGGTTTACATGTGAGAAGTCCCAACATAGTTCCCAGATGATTAAGATTAGGGATGAGCAAATCGAATCTGACGAATCCATTCACCAATCAATTCATTATGAATTTCAGGCAAAATTTGGTTTGCATATATTGCAAATTGCTATATAAACTCCATTTAGTGCGATCCAGGTTCCAGGGCATCTAAAATGTCGGATCCACATGTGAGGACATGGGGAAAGGTATCCTGGGATGGGGGGAACAGAGGTAGGTGGGATGACCCTGAATCACATGCAGGATGCAGCCTATAAGCAGCCAGTCACCCCTGTGATGCCACAGCCCTATATAATCGGCAGCCATATTGCAGCCAGTCACTTCAGCCTTTCACGGCAGAGACATATATAGGGACAGACAGCGCTGTGTGTTGCACAGAAAAGCTTTTTCCAGCAGCGATTCACCTCCTAGTCAAATCAGCGTTCTTTTGGACAGAGAGAGGGACAGAGAGCAGTGTGTGTTTCACAGAAAAGCATTCTTACTGCAGCAATTTGTCTCCCAGTCCCAGCGTTCTATTACAGAGGGCAGTGTGTTGCAGAGAAGAACAGCAGTGATTCCGCTCAAGCACAAATCTTACCTAGAAGCACTGATAGGGAAGGGAGTGAGATTGAGTGCAATTTTGGGTGCAGTACACAGCAACTGTGTGCAGCAGCACTGGTGTGTAGTGCTGTTGTTGTGCACAAATACTTTTTAAGCGTACTGTAGCACATTTTTCTGGCCTCATAAGTGCATAGCACATACAGTACAGACCAAAAGTTTGCACTCACCTTCTCATTCAGAGTTTTCTTTATTTTCATGACTATGAAAATTGTAGATTCACATTGAAGGCATTAAAACTATGAATTAACACATGTGGAATTATATACATAACAAAAAAGTGTGAAACAACTGAAAATATGTCATATTCTAGGTTCTTCAAAGTAGCCACCTTTTGCTTTGATTACTGCTTTGCACACTCTTGGCATTCTCTTGTTGAGATTCAAGAGGTAGTCACCTGAAATGGTTTTCACTTCACAGGTGTGCTGGTGTGGAAGAGGAGGTGTGATGGTGAAGGGGTGCTTTGCTAGTGACACTGTTGGGGATTTATTCAAAATTGAAGGCATACTAAACCAGCATGGCTACCACAGCATCTTGCAGCGGCATGCTATTCCATCCGGTTTGCGTTTAGTTGGACCATCATTTATTTTTCAACAGGACAATGACCCCAAACACACCTCCAGGCTGTGTAAGGGCTATTTGACCAAGAAGGAGAGTGATGGGGTGCTGTGCCCGATGACCTCGCCTCCACAGTCACCGGACCTCAACCCAATCGAGATGGTTTGGGGTGAGCTGGACCGCAAAGTGAAGGTAAAAAGGGCCAACAAGTGCTAAGTATCTCTGGGAACTCCTTCAATACTGTTGGAAGACCATTTCAGGTGACTACCTCTTGAAGCTCATCAAGATAATGCCAAGAGTGTGCAAAGCAGTAATCAAGGCAAAGAGGTAGCTAGAACCTAGAATATTACATATTTTCACACTTTTTTGTTATGTATATAATTCCACATGTGTTAATTCATAGTTTTGATGCCTTCAGTGGGAATCTACAGTTTTCATAGTCTTGAAAATAAAGAAAACTCTGAATGAGAAGGTGTGTCCAAACTTTTGGTCTGTAATGTACGTACATCTAAGTGGTGTACTATTTTGTACCTGTTAAACTCTCAAGGGCCTAGATACTGTGAAAGGCCAGGCAAAAGTACTTACCAGCTTGTGTTGTAGACAAATACTTTTTTTAAGCGTACTGTAGTGCATTTTTCTGCCCTCATAAGTGCATAGCACATAAGTACATCTAAGTGGTGTACTATTTTGTACCTGCTAAACTCTCAAGGGCCTAGCTACTGTGAAAGGCAAGGCAAAGGAACTCACCAGCTGGTGTTGTACACAAATACTTTTTTAAGCATACTGTAGCGCATTTTTCTACCCCATAAGTGCATACCACATACGTACATCTAAGTGATGAACTATTTTATTCCTGCTAAAATATCAAGGGCCTAGATACTGTGAAAGGCCAGGCAAAAGTACTCATCGGCTGGTGTTGTACACAAATACCATTTTAAGTGTACTGTAGCGCATTTTTCTCCACTCATAAGTTCATACCACATAAGTACATCTAAGTGGTATACTCTTTTGTACCTGTTGAACTCTCAAGGGCATAGATACTGTGAAATGTCAGGCAAAAGTACTTACCGGCTGATGTTGTACACAAATACTTTTTTAAGTGTACTGTAGAGCATTTTTCTACCCTCATAAGTGCATACCACATACGTACATCTAAGTGGTGTACCATTTTGTTCCTGTTAAATCTCTTAAAGGAAAACTGTCAGCTTTCTCCCCCTGCACAAACCAGCGGTACTGGCTGATCAGTGCAGGGGACGCTGATCAGTTTGATGCTTATTGTGCCCGGATCCGCCTGGCCGTTCTACCGATATCTTTGTTTTTCCTTATATGATAGTGAAGTGCTAACTGGCACAGGCGGCGTTAACTGGCACTCCGCCTGTGTGAAAAGGGATAGGCGGAGGGAGTGGAGGAATATTGATGAGCAGGGCAACGCTGTGGCCAGCGGCGGTGACGTCAGAGTGCCAGTTACCCTGCCTGTGCCAGTTAGCACTTCATTAGCATATATGGAAAAACGAAGTTATCGGCAGAACGTCCGGGTAGATCCGGGCACAGTAAGCATCAAACTGATCGGCATCCCCCGTACTACCATCCAGTACCGCTGATTAGTACGGGGGGAGCAAGCTGAAAGTTTTCCTTTAAGGGCCTAGTTACTGTAAAAGGCCAGCTAAAAGTACACACTTGCTGCTTTTCTAGACAAATATTGTTTTAAGCATAGTGAAGCGTATTGTACTCCCCTCATATACGCATTAGTATGTCAGGCAGAGAAGTGCCAGGACATGCACAGAGGAGTGGCAGAGGCCTAAATTCATCAGGCGCAGTCAGAGTGGCAGCAGGAGTCGCAGCGAGAGGCCTGAGCTCCCGGTATCAGCTGGCGGTCGTGTCTCGACCAGCAACCCGTCTGCCGTCATCGATTGGTTAACACGTCATCCACTTCATCACAAGTGACATCTGATACCCCCAGTCAACAGTCGGTGGGTTCCTCAGACACAACCCTCAGTTGGCTAGGGGGGCAAGTAGTGATGAGGAGAGTGATGTGGGAGGTGGTGTTGCCAGCATTCAGGGTCCTGAATCAGACACTTTTCAGGAACCTGAGGAGGACATCAGTAACGTGCAGACACTTGTTGATGATGATGAAGACGATCGCAATTGGGAGCCGGGTGTAGAAGGGGCTTCATCGTCATCAGAAGAAGAGGGTTGCAGGAGCCAGCAAGGTGGTAACATGGTGGCAGAAGTGGAAATTCTGGAGCCAAACGTGCCTACTTTACCGGGAGGTAGTGGAACAGGGATTCCTGGAGACGGTGGCAGTAGCAGTCAATTAGTGCGGACTGTTGGTGGGAAAATCAGCTATTCAGCGGTGTGGCAGTTTTTGTTTATCAAGCATCCGTAGGAGGTTAACATAGTCACATGCAAGATTTCTTGGCAGAAGGTGAAGCAGGGCCAGGGTCCCAATGTTGTCACCACGGCCCTGCATCAATATATGCTGCGCAACCATGAAGCGGCCTGGGAGAACCGTGGCTCCAATGTGATGGTCCAGCCTGCTGCATCACCCAGTGGCACGCCGATCCATGCTTCACCTAGCCAAGGTTCCACCACCTCAGCCGAAGGGAGCTGTGTGTCATACCCTCCTTCTGTCACTCCAGATGCCCCTGCTCCTCCTACTTTGAGTCAATCATTCTGCCAGCAATCCATATCCATCGGCAAAGCCATGTCCAAGAGACAACAGTATGTGCCCACTCATCCAACAGCGCAGAAGCTGAACGTTCTCCTGTCCAAGTTGCTGGTGCTGCATTTCCTCTCTTTTCAAGTGGTGGATTCTGCACCTTTCAGAGAACTGTTGGCTTATGCCGAGTTGAGGTGGAGAGTCCCAAGTCGTAATTTCTTTGCGAAGAAGGCAGTACCAGCCCTGCACAATTTTGTGGAAGAGAAGGTTGGCCAGTCCTTGAGCCTGTCAGTGTGTACCAAAGTGCACGGCAGCGCCAACGTGTGGAGCTGTAACTACGGTCTGGGACAATACATATCCTTAATGGCCCACTGGGTGAATATGGTTCCTGCACAGCCACAACAGCAATTTGGACAGGTCACGCCCATTCCTCCTCCATGCTCTCAGGCCGTTGGTCCTGTGTCAGTGTGCAACTCCGCCTTCTCATCCTCCACCGTGTCCTCAGCCTCCACTGCACGGACAAGTCTCAGTGCCCCTACAGCATACCATGTGTGCAGGGCACGGCAGTGCCACGCTGTTCTTCACGTGGTTTGCCTTGGTGAACGGAGTCACACAGGGGAGGGGCTGCTAAAAGTCATTCATAAAGAAACCGGAGTATGGCTTACTCCACGAAAACTGGAAATGGGTACCATGGGGACTGACAACGGGAAGAACATCTTGTCTGCGCTACGACAAGGAAGACTGAGCCATGTGCCCTGCATGGCACACGTGTTCAATCTGGTTGTCAAGCAGTTCCTGAAGTGTTCTTCCCATTTGCAAGACATCCTAACAATGGGAAGGAAACTTTGGAGGCACTTCAGCCACTCATACACCGCTAAGTACACCCTCCTTGAGCTGCAGCGTCAGAATGGTATCCCCAACATAGTCTGATTTGCGACGTTGCCACACGTTGGAATTTCACCCTCCATATGTTGGACCGACTATACGAACAGAGAAAAGCAATCACCGATTTCTTGATGATCCGAGCGGATAGGGGTACTCCCCTGTGTAACTTCAATGTGAACCAGTGGTAGCTCATACGTGACACCTGCCGTTTGCTCAGGTCCTTTGAGGAAGCCACATTATTAGTCAGTCGCCAGGATTACGGGATGAACAACGTCATTCCACTGCTTAATTTCCTACAACACGTGTTGGAAACGATGGCTGGTCAGGGCACTGGAGACATGGCGCCTACATCTCATGGCCACATGAGCCCTGTGGGGGCTGAACTGGAGGAGGAGGAGGAGGGGAGAGGCAAAGTGGAGCACAGTTTAGGTTTTGCAAAATGGGTGGTTTTTTTAGTCATATGACAGGAGAGGAGGAGCAGAAGCTGCCAGAGGAGCTAGAGGGTTATGAGGAAGGCGAGACAGAGGACCCAGACACACTGTGGCAGTATGCAGTGGAGATGGAGGCAGGGAGACCATCCGAGTCACTTGCACAAATGGCACGATGCATGCTCAGTTACTTGCGTAGTGACCTCTGAATTTTTACCATTCGGCAGCTGGATGACTTCTGGCTTTTTTACACCCACAGAGAGGGAGGACAAACTGACCTACTACAGAGACATTCTACGTAGTCAGTTGGCCGATGCCTATCAGCGCCATCGTCCATCCTCTCGCAAGTCTTACTCGGGGGGCCCTCTGCGCTCAACTTCCACTGCCATGGCTGCTGGGGAGGGGGTGGGGTGGCAGGAGCAGTACCAGCTCCATCAGCAGCAGCCTGAGTGTACAGTCGCTGATGAGTACCTTTTTTCACCTGCATAGTGAAGCAACTCATCAGCAGCAGGTAGATCTGGAGCAGGACCTGAACCAGCAGGTGGTGGCATACCTTGACATGCCCATGCCAATACACTATGAAGATCTGCTGGACCTCTAGGCAGCCAAACTTGATTTGTGGCCGCAACTAGCAGAGTTTGCCCTGGAAAATCTGTCCTGCCCCGCCAGTAGTGTGCCATCAGAGCGGGTGTTTAGTGCTATGGGGGCCATTATCACCCCAAGGAGAACTTGTCTAACCACGTAAAAAGTGGAGAGACTGACCTTTGTGAAGATTAATCCGGCATGGATCAGCCAGGATTTCCACCCACCAATGCCTGACGCTTCAGAGTAGATTGACCATGGTGCCACACCAAGACTTCACAAATATGGATAGTGCTAAACAGATTTTAGGCGCTGCTCCCCAGTTACAAACATTCCACCACATCAGACCTTTTTGCACCCACCTTCATCACCAGGTATTGGTATTGCCACCCACCGCAGCACTCTGTCACCGGGTCACTTTCAGGACTCCTGATGCTGCTGCTGCCACCTCCAGGCTGTCTCATTCTGCCACCATATGTTCTCCTCATGCTGCCGCCACCTCCAGGCTGTGTCATTCAGCCACCATATGTTCTCCTCATGCTGCCACCAACTCCAGGCTGTGTCATTCAGCCACTATATGGTCTACTCATGCTTCCTATTATTCTTGCCGGTGGTTGGCCACCACCGGCAAGAATATTGAGCATCCTCTAGCCATTCTCCACAGGTGGATCCGGACCCGGAGGCAGCACCGCTTTTTTATTTTATGCGATTATAGATGTTGAGCTTTGAGCCCAACATCACCAGGTACGTAGGAAATTAACAGCATTGGTTTTACACTCTCCCTCCACTGATAACAGCACTTAGGCAGCGCCTTCCCTGTCTGCTTTTTTGTTTCTGCATATCTCTACTCATGCTTCCGCCACCTTCAGGCTGTGTCATTCAGCCACTGTATGGTCTCCTCATGCTGCTGCCAGCTGCCGGCTGTGTCATTCATTCACTATATGGTCTCCTCATGATGCTGCAACCTCCACGCTGTGTCATTCAGCAACTATATGGTCTTCTCATGCTGCCGCCAGCTCCAGGCTGTGTCATTCAGCGACTATATGGTCTCCTCATGCTACCGCCAACTCCAGGCTGCACCATTCAGCCACTATATGGTCTACTCATGCTGCCGCCAACTACAGACTGTGTCATTCAGCCATTATATGGTCTCCTCATGCTGCTTGTACATTACTTTAAAAAATTTAACGTAGCACTAGCTACCATAAAACTTCAATTTAAAATTGGAAATTAATCTTTTAATCTTAGGGATTGTGAAGCCCTATTGTCTCCTCATGCTGTCGCCAACTCCAGGCTGTGTCATTCAGCCACTATATGGTCTCCTCATGCTGCCGCCACCTCCAGGCTGTGTCATTCAGCCACTATATGGTTTCCTCATGCTGCCGCTACCTCCACGCTGTGTCATTCAGCCACTATATAGTCCCTTTATGCTGCAGCCACCTCGAGGCTGTGTCATTCAGCCACTATATAGTCTCCTCATGCTGCAGCAAACTCCAGGCTGTGTCATTCAGCCACTATATGGTCTCCTCATGCTGCCACCAGCTCCAGGCTGTGTCATTCAGCCACTATATGGTCTCCTCATGCTGCCGCAAACTCCAGGCTATGTCATTCAGCCACTATATGGTCTCCTCATGCTGCCGCCAGCTCCATGCTGTGTCATTCAGCCACTTTGTGGTCTCCTCATGCTGCCGCTAACTACAGGCTGTGTCATTTAGCCACTATATGGTCTCCTCGTGATGCTTTTTAAGGTAGCAGTAGCTACCATAAAACCAATTTAAAATAAAAAATTCACCTTTTAATCTTAGGGATTGTGAAGCCCTATTGTCTCCTCATGCTGTTGCCAACTCCAGGCTGTGTCATTCAGCCACTATATGGTCTCCTGATGCTGCTGGGACATTTCCTAAACATTTTTATGGTGGCACTATCTACCATAAATCTTCAACTTATATTTGAAAATTCATCTTTTTATCTTGGGGATTGTGAGGCCCTATGGTCTCCTCATGCTGCTGGGACATTACCTAAACATTTTTATGGTAGCAGTAGCTACTAGAAATCTTCTGTTTAAATTTGAAAATTCATCTTTTAATCTCAGGGATTGTGAGGCCCTATGGTCTCCTCATGCTGCTGGAACATTACCTAAACATTTTTATGGTAGAACTAGCTACCATAAATCTTCAATTTAAATTTAAAAATTAATTTAATAATCTTAGGGATTGTGAAGCCCTATTGTCGCGTCATGCTGTTGACAACTCCAGGCTGTGTCATTCAGCCACTATATAGTCTCCTCATGCTGCTGGCACATTACCTAAATGTTTTTTATGGTAGTACTAGCTTAAATTAGAAAATGCATCTTTTAATCTTAGGGATTGTGAGGCCCTATGGTCTCCTCATGCCACCAACACCAGGCTGTGTCATTCAGCCACTATTTGGTCTCCTCTTGCTGCCGCCAATTCCAGGCTGTGTCATTCTGCCAGATTATGGTCTCCTCATGCTGCTGCCACCTCTAGGCTCTGTCGTTGTGCCGCCATTGTGCAGGAGCAGTCAAGCGCCGATAATGCTGATCACAGGCGTGTTAATACACGCCAGTGATCAGCATAGGAGATCAGTGTGTGCAGTGTTATAGGTCCCTATGGGACCTATAACACTGCAAAAATAATGTAAAAAAAAGTGTTAATAAAGGTCATTTAACACCTTCCCTAATAAAAGTTTGAATCACCCCCCTTTTCCCATAAAAAAAATAAAACAGTGTAAAAAAAAATAAAAATAAACATATGTGGTATCGCCGCGTGCGTAAATGTCCGAACTATAAAAATATATCATTAATTAAACCGCACGGTCAATGGCGTACGCGCAAAAAAAATTCCAAAGTCCAAAAAAGCGTATTTTGGTCACTTTTTATACCATTAAAAAAATGAATAAAAAGTGATCAAAAAGTTCGATCAAAACAAAAATCATACCGATAAAAACTTCAGATCACGGCGCAAAAAATTAGTCTTCATACCGCCCTGTACATGGAAAAATAAAAAAGTTATAGGGGTCAGAAGATTACATTTTTAAACGTATAAATTTTCCTGCATGTAGTTATGATTTTTTCCAGAAGTGCGACAAAATCAAACCTATATAAGTAGGGTATAATTTTAACCGTATGGACCTACAGAATAATAATAAGGTGTAATGTTTACCGAAATATGCACTGCGTAGAAACGGAAGCCCCCAAAAGTTACAAAATGGCGTTTTTTTTTCGATTTTGTCGCACAATGATTTTTTTTCCATTTCGCCGTGCATTTTTGGGTAAATTGACTAATGTCACTGCAAAGTAGAATTGGCGACGCAAAAAATAAGCCATAATATGGATTTTTAGGTGGAAAATTGAAAGGGTTATGATTTTTAAAAGGTAAGGAGGAAAAAACGAAAGTGCAAAAACGGAAAAACCCTGAGTCCTTAAGGGGTTAAGACATAGGTGTAGGCTACCGCAATGTAACAGCTATAATTTCCTGTGAAATGCTGTGGCAAGCCAGGAATGGTGCAAAGAGCCAAGGATGCGGCGCTCTGCTAACTATTACCCACAGTGCTGGGCTTAAAGGGGTATTCCAGGATTTTTGTTTACAGATTTTGAACCCAAAACCCCAATAATTCTGTGTAATATGCTTCTATTACTTCCACGCAACACTTCTTTATGCACAGAATGTGTGGAGAGAAAAAAATAGACGGTGGCGCTGCCTTGTGCCGTTAACCTGGGCAATTAAGATGTAATTTTCACACTCAGCTGAGGGCCCACATACCTGGTCGTGTTAGGCTTAGAGCTCAACACCTGTATGCACAAGTAATGGAAAAAGGAGCGTGGCAGCCTGGACCTGAATCCGTCGTGGTGACTAATTTAGCAGAGAGGAACTTCATGTAGTTGAATGAATCAACCGGATAAGAGAAAAAATTGATTTGTTAACCTCTCAAGGGTGCAGGGCGTACCTGTACGCCCGGTCCCGGTATATAGCGGGTCGGCCCCGGTGGCTAATGAAAGCCGGAATCCTGGGCTAGTAGCGTGCAGCACCGATCATTGTGCCGCGCGCTATTAACCCTTTAGACGCGGCGTTCAAAGTTTATCACTGCGTCTAAAGTTGAAAAAATACACTCCAGGCAGCTCAGTCGGGCTGTCGGGACCATCACAGTGAAATCATGATGTCCCGATCAGCTAGAACGCGAGTGGAGGGTGCCTTACCTGCCTCTGTCGCGTCCGATTGGCGATTGATTGCTCCAAGCCTGAAATCCAGGCTTGAGCAATCGACCGCCAATAACACTGATCATCTCCATGCTAATGCCTGGGAGAGATCTGCATATAAGATCTGTATGTGCAGTGCTATAGCCACTAGAGGGGGCTATAACATTGCAAAAAAAAAAAAAAAGTGTGAAAAAAAGTGAATAAAGATCATTTAACCCCTTCCCTCATAAAAGTAAGAATCACCCCCTTTTCCCATGAAAAAAAAAAGGTGTAAATAAAAATAAACATATGTGGTATCGCCGGGTGCAAAAATGTCCGAACTATAAAAATAAATTGTTAATTAAACCGCACAGTCAATGTTGTATGCGCAAAAAAATTCCAAATTCCAAAATAGCTTATTTTTGGTCACTTTTTATATCTTGAAAAAATTTATAAAAAGTGATCAAAAAGTCCGATAAATACAAACATAGTACCCATAAAAACTTCAGATCATGGTGCAAAAAATGAGCACTCATACCGGCCTGTATGCAGTAAAATAAAAAGGTTATAGGGGTCAGAAGATGACAATTTTAAACGTATAATTTTCCTGCATGTAGTTATGATTTTTTTGAAAAGTAATACAAAATCAAACCTATATAAGTAGGTTATCATTTTAACTGTATGGACCTTCAGAATAAAGACAAGGTGTCATGTTTACCGAAAAATGCACTGCGTAAAAACGGAAGCCCCCAAAATTTACAAAATGGCATTTTTTCTTCAATTTTGTTGCACAATGATTTTTTTCCCCATTTCGCCGTGGATATTTTGGTAAAATGACTAAAATGACTAATGTCACAGCAAACTAGAATTGGTTGCGCAAACAATAAGCCCTAATATGGAATTTTAGGTGCAAAATTTAAAGGGGTATTCCAGGCAAAACCTTTTTTTATATATCAACTGGCTCCGGAAAGTTAAACAGATTTGTAAATTACTTCTATTAAAAAATCTTAATCCTTCCAATAGTTATTAGCTTCTGAAGTTTTCTGTCTAACTGCTCAATGATGATGTCACGTCCCGGGAGCTGTGCATGATGGGAGAATATCCCCATAGGAACTGCACAGCTCCCGGGACATGAATCATCAGAGAGCAGTTAGACAGAAAACAACAACTCAACTTCAGAAGCTAATAACTATTGGAAGGATTAAGATTTTTTAATAGAAGTAGTTTATAAATCTGTTTAACTTTCCGGAGCCAGTTGATATATAAAAAAAAGTTTTGGCCTGGAATACCCCTTTAAAGTTTTACGATTTGTGGAAGGTGATAAGGAAAAAATGAAAATGCAAAAACGGAAAAACCCTGAGTCCTTAAGGGGTTAAGGCGCACACCACTACGGTAAGTGTCACAATCGCGGACACCGTGATAAAATAATAAAGGATAAATTTATTGTTGCACAGACAACACGTTTCGAGAGCCACCTGCTCTCTTTTTCAAGTCTTATCTTGCCGGTGGCTCTCTAAATGCGTCATCTGTGTAACAATAAATTTATCCTTAATTATTTTATCACGGTGTCCACGGTTGTGACATTTACTGTAGCAGTGTGCGCCTTAACAAACCCATTTTTTCTCCTTTCCGGTTGATTCATTCAACCACGTGAAGTTCCTCTATTTCATGCATAGGACACACATCCAAAAGTGCTGTAGTGCATGTCATTACTGTTGTCTCTGACCTTTCCCAAAATTACCTGTGGCCACAGAGAATATGTCATAAGTCACATCGTCCCCATGGGTCGTGGCTATGCTGCTGTGTGTGGGTGAATAGCAGGGTGGAAAGTAATATCAGGGTGGACTGCAGCAAAGCACCGACCCCTGGAGGCCATGTGACTTATTGTAAGACTCACCGCAGTCGACTGGAACTCAGGAGGTAGTAGATCCGCAATACCACGGTGGTCTGGAGCAGGAGATGTAGTGGATCCGCTGGACCTGTGTGGCAGATGACGTGGGCCGCGCCAGGGAGCGGAGTCTAAGGTGCTGCTGGTTTTCACCAGAGCCTGCCGCAAAGCGGGATGGACTTGCTGCGGCAGGCAGCACCCAGGTCGCTACCCCTGGCATGACTCGACCACACAGGTGGCTGAGGTCAAGCGTGGCACAGAAGGAAATAGACTGGATGTAGTCAGGCTAGCCAGAGGTCTGTGCAGGTGGCACAGGAGAATAGTCAGTAGGGTAGCAGAAGGTCAATAGGCAGGTGGCTAAGAACACGGTCAGATCACGGAATGCAAGGTCTGGTACATGGCAAGGAACACAAAATACTGCTTTCTCTAAGGCGCTAAGGCAAACAAAGATCCGGCAAGGGCAATAGGGAGGAGCTGGAACTTATAACAGAGGTACAGGTGTCAAACTAATTAGGCGGCAGTCCTGGACGGGGAGGTGCGCTCATGGCCGGTATGTCAGGCCGTAGCGCTGTGTATAATAGTACACCCCCCCCCCTTTGGTCTCCCCCTCTTCTTGTGGGACAAAAATTTCTTAAGGAGATTACGGTCCAAGTTGTTCTCCTCGGGCTCCCAGGACCTCTCCTCAGGACCAAATCCCCTCCAATGGACCAAAAAATTTTTTCTGCCACGTACCGTTTTAGAGGCCAGGATCTCTTTAACCTGAAAAATATCTGAGGAATCGGAGACAGGAGTGGGAGCAGAATTTTTTCTTTGAGAGTAACGGTTGATAACCAGAGGTTTGAGGAGAGATACATGAAAGGAGTTAGGAATGCGTAGAGAAGGGGGTAAACGGAGTTTGTAAGCAACTGGTTCCATGTTTTGTTTGACCTCGAACGGTCCTAGGAAACAAGGACCTACCTTATTTATCGGGGTATACCACGCACCGGCCTATAAAAAAAAAGTTTTTTACCCAAATATCCATGGTAAAATGAGGGTGCGTGTGTGCGCGTGTATACCGCGCCGTGCAGCGCATAGCAACGACGCAGGGGACGCACACCGGAGGCCTGAAGCAGCGCAGACCCGACCCCGGCAACAGGTAATTATGCCACCGGGGATGGGGGGAGGCAACGGGGCAGCGGCACCGGCAATGGGTGCCGCTGCCCCTTCTCTCCCCCTGGCTGTCGGCGCCGCTTCTCTCCCCCTGGCTATCGGCGCCGGCAATGGGGCGCCAGCACCGATAGTCAGGGGGACAGAACGGGCAGCGGCGCCGATAGCCAAGGGGAGAGAAGGGCCGGCAGCAGGGCTCTAGACCCCAGGAAAGGCAGGGGGAGAGAAGCGGGCAGCGACGGCATTTCTCCCCTTGCCTTTCCTGGGGGTGTATCGGCGTGTAACACGCACATAGACTTTAGGCTAAAAATTTTAGCCTAAAAAGTGCGTGTTATACGCCGATAAATACGGTAATTTGTAACTTGGGATTTTGAACCGAATGTACTTAGAAGATAACCAAACTTTATCACCAGGCTTTATCACCAGGAGGAGAAGAAGGATGGAGGAAGTCTTCTTTTCTTGTCTACCTGGGTTTTCATGCGGGAGGAAGCCAGAGATAATGACTGCCGAGTCTGTCGCCAAATGGATGAGAAATCTCGGACAAGTTCATCTACAGCTGGGACACTGGAAGAAACTGGAACGGGAAAAGGAGACCGTGGATGATGACCAAAAACAATAAAAAACGGAGATGTCTTTGTGGAATTCAGCCCAGGGAAGATCAACCCAGTCGTCCTGATGAGCTGAAACAAAATAATGTAAATAGGTCTCCAAGATTTGATTTACCCTCTCCACCTGGCCATTGGACTGGGGTGATAGGCCCAGGAAAAATCCAAACTGATGCCAAGGCAGGGACAGAGAGCTCACCAGAATTTGGACACAAACTGAACTCCGCGATCCGAGACGATATTTTCTGGAAGACCATGAAGTTGGAAGATATGAAGTAAGAAGTGCTTTGCCAGTTGTGGAGCTGATGGGAGACCGGGGAGTGGGATGAAATGAGCCATTTTAGAAAACCGATCAACCACCACCCAGATGGTGTTATTATGTGATAGCGGAAGATCGGTAATAAAATCCATAGCAATGGATTGAGTCCATTGAGTCTCAGGAATGGGCAACAGCTGCAAGAGTCCTGCGGGTTTCAGTCGAGGGGTCTTGTCTCGACGGGGCCACGAATAGTGCCGGGAGATTAGAAGAAGAGTCTTGCGTACTCCAGGATGGCCAGCCAATAAAGAAGAATGTCCCCAGTTCAGGACTTTGCGTCTCAATCTGACTGGTACAAAAGTTTTACCAGAAGGTACCTGTAGAAGATCGGCAGGAGCTGCTGAAATCAGACGATCAGGAGGGATAATATGTCTTGTCGTAGGATCCAAACCAACAATGTCAGAAGATCTGAAGAGGGCATCAGCTCTGATATTCTTGTTAGCTGGATGGAAATGAATGAAAAATTTAATCTGGAAAAGAACAATGACCACCTTGCCTGACGAGGGTTCAAACCTTGAGAAGACTGAAGGTACAGGAGATTCTTGTGGTCAGAATAGATACTGATCGGATGAGGAGATCCCTCCAACAAATGTCGCCACTCCTCTAAGGTGAGTTTTATAGCAAGCAGCTCACGATCTCCGATGGAGTAGTTCCTTTCCGCTGGCAAGAAGGTTTTAGAAAATAATCCACAGGTTACAGTTTTACCCTTGGCGCTTTTCTGGGTAAGAATGGCACCCGCTCCTACAGACGAAGCGTCAACCTCCAAGGCAAAAGGTTTTTCCAGATCAGGTCTTGATAGCACGGGAGCTGAAGCAAAGGCAGACTTTAGGCTGGAGAAAGCCTCTTCGGCCTCAGGAGGCCACAATTTAGGGTTAGAGTTCTTTCTGGTGAGAGCTACAATGGGAGCTACCACAGCAGAGAAATGTGGGATGAACTTACAATAATTGTTGGCATATCCCAGGAAACATTGAATAGCCTGAAGGCCGGTAGGGCGTGGCCAATCCAAGACCTCAGACAGTTTTACTGGATCCATTTGCAGACCTTGATGAGAGACAATATAACAAAAAAGGGAAGACTGGATTTCTCAAAAAGGCATTTCTCCAGTTTGGCATAGAAATGACTGCTCCCGGAGGCACCGAAGGACCAGATGAACATGAGTACGATGCTTCTCCAAGTTGGAAGAATAGATCAAGATGTCATCAAGATACACGACTACACAGGTATAGAGAAGGTCGCGGAAGATATTATTGACGAATTCCTGAAAAACAGCTGGAGCATTACAAAGACCAAAAGGCATCACGAGATACACAAAATGTCCATCTCGGGTATTAAAAGCTGTTTTCCATTCGTCTCCCTCTCAAATTCGAATCAGATTATAAGTTCCACGTAAATCCAGTTTGGAGAAGACTTTGACCCCCTGGAGACAATCAAAAAGTTCAGTTATCAAAGGAAGAGGGTAACGATTCTTGACCGTGATTTTATTGAGATTTCTGTAGTCAATACATGGACGGAGAGAACCATCCTTCTGGCTCACAAAGAAAAACCTGGCTCCGGCAGTTGAAGAGGTCTTTCGGATAAATCCTTTCTGGAGGTTCTCTTGGATGTATTTTTGCATGGCTTGAGTCTCCGGGACTTACAAAGGATAGATTCTACCACGAGGTGGCATAGTTCCAGGCAGTAAATCAATGGGGCAGTCGTAAGGTCTCGGCCTGTTTTTCACAAAAGACATCAGAAAAATCTTGATAAGGGTAAGGCAGACCAGGCATAGGAGGATAGGAAGAAACATTTTTAGGCTGGACCAGCACAACACAAAGATTTTGACAGCACTGTTCCCAGAGAGTGATCTCTCCAGATTTCCAGTCAAGCTACGGGGAATGGCGCTGGAGCCAAGGAAGACCGAGAAGTATCTGTGAAGTACAATGTGGAAGCACACAGAATTCAATCCTTTCCTTATGCAAGACTCCCACCTGCAAGAGAAGAGACTCTGTGCAGTAAAGCACTCTACAGTCCAGATTTTGTCCAGTGACGGAAGAGATGAACAGAGGCTTGACAAGGCGACTCACTGGAAGACGATATTCATGCACGAGAGAGGCATCAATGAAGTTGCCAGCAGAACCAGAGTCCAAAAATGCAGAATCGAAGAATGAAGTCTGAGCAGAAACGTGGACTTGAACAGAGATATTCAAACAAGGAGAGATGGCATTCACTCCCAGGGACGCCTCTCCAACGTATCCTAGGTGCGAGCGTTTTCCCGGACACTGAGGACGGGAAGAAAAGTCTTTAAGAAAGTGCTCCAGACTGGCACAGTAAAGACACAAATTCTCGCTGCGTCGTCGGGATCTTTCCTGCTGGGTGAGGCGAGTACAATCCAATTGCATAGCCTTTTTGGTAGGTTCACTTTCATTACGAAACTCCTCCCGTCTTTTGGCGAACGCACATCAATACGTGCGGCCAAATGGATCAGTTTTCACAGGTTGGTTGGAGGATCTCGCGCAGCAAGAGCGTCCTGTATTCTACTGGAGAGTCCTTTTTTAAATGTAGCACATAGGGCCTCATCGTTCCATGCCAATTCTGAAGCAAGGGTGCAAAACTGAACTGCATAGTCTCCCACGGAGGTAACCCCTTGTCTTAGGTTAAGAAGAACCGTCTCGGCAGAGGAGGCACATGGGCGTTCTTAAAAACACTGCGGAATTCAGCTAAGAAGGCCATGAGGTTAGAGGTAATTGGATCACTACGATCCCAGAGAGGAGTAGCCCAGGCCAGGGCCTTTCCTGACAAAAGACTGACCACAAACACCACTATTGCAGGCTCCGTTGGAAACAGAACTGCCATGAGCTCCAGGTGCATGGAGCACTGGGTCACAAAGCATCTACACAGCTTAGGATCTCCGTGAAACTTCGTGGGAAGGAGAAGACAAAGCTTTGATTAAAAAGGAACTGAAGGAACAGGTGGAGACGCTGGAGCAAGTTGCGACTGCTGTTCCCTGGTCAGAAGTAGCTGCGCCATGGCGGACAGTTGATTTAATTGCTGCGCCTGATGGACCAACTGTTGCGACTGACGGGTGACAACGGAAGGAAGATCCGAATCCTCTGGCAGAGGTCTCTCAGCGGGGTCCATGGCCGGATTTTACTGTAAGACTCGCCACAGTCAACTGGAACTCAGGAGGTAGTAGATCCGCAATAACACGGTGGTCTGAAGCAGGAGATGTAGTGGATCCGCTGGACCTGTGTGGCAGATGACGCAGGCTGTGCCAGGGAGCGGAGTCTAAGGTGCCCCTGGTTTTCACCCGAGCCCGCCGCAAAGCGGGATGGACTTGCTGCAGCAGGCGGCACCCAGGTCGCTACCCCTGGCACGACTCAACCACACAGGTGGCTGAGGTCAAGCGTGGCACAGAAGGAAATAGACGACATAGTCAGGCTAGCAAAAGGTCTGGGCAGGCAGCACAGGAGCGTAGTCAGTAGGGTAGCAGAAGGTCAATAGGCAGGCGGCTAGGAACACGGTCAGGTCAGGGAATGCAAGATCTGGTACACAGCAAGGAACACGAAATACTGCTTTCTCTAAGGCGCTAAGGCAAGCAAAGATCCAACAAGGGCAACAGGGAGGAGCTGGAACTTATAACAGGGGTACAGGTGTCAAACTAATTACGAGTGCTCTGGCCCTTTAAATTTCAAAGCTCTGGCGTGCACGCGCCCTAGGTGGCTGGGCACGCGTGCAAGAGCTGAGGAGCAGAGGCCGGGGACAGAGGTGAGTGACGGGCTGGGACTCGCATGCGGGCGCATCCCGCGATGCGAATCCCAGCCCTGCCCGTGGCAGTCCTGGATGGGGAGATGCGCTCACAGCCAGTATGTCTGGCCGGAGCGCAGTGTATAACACTTATGACATTGTCTCTTGCCACATGAAATGCTGGGAAGGGTCAGAGACAGTAAAATAAAAAAAAACTTCCACTACATCACTTCTGGGTGTGGGTTCCATGCATGAAAACAGGACAAAGAGGTGCATGGAGGTAATAGAAGCATATTACACAGCATTTTAAAATGGCATTAAATACTACTGTGATTATTCTAACCAGTTAACCTTAAAACACTTATTTGCTTCCCTATAATTGCTGATATCATGGAGCTCTGATGCCTTCTACGCAGGTTCTGGATTCTGGAATGTGATATCATAGGCCCCCTCAGCCAATCAGTGACTGCAGCAGTGTCTACGCACTGAATTGCTGTGTGGGCCTATGACGTCCCATCCTTAAACCAGGATGTACCGCAAAGCAGGGATCTGAGCTCCTTAACCCCTTAACGACCACAGACGTAAATGTACATCCCAGTTTTGCGGGACTTCCCTACCAGGACATACATTTACGTCCTGTGTATGACCGCGAGCATCAGAACGGTGCTCGCGTCATACACGGCAGGTTCTGGCTGCTAGTAGCAGCCGGGGACCCGCCAGTAATAGCAGACATCCTGACTTAAACAAAAAAAATAAATTTAAAACAAAATCCCCTATAATACACTTCTGACTTTAGCTCTAAAAAGTTAATGAAAATCTGCTACAAAACCTGTGTGTGAAATCACATTAAAGGGAATGTGATAGCAGAAAATAACCTACTGTTTAAATCAAGTTTTTTTGTTAGGCATATTGTTACGTTATGCGCTCCAGCCGCACATGCTGGCCGTGAGCACATGGTCCCGTTACCTGCTGCTGCCAGCGGGGCTGGGACTCGCATGCGAGCCCCATTCTGTCACTCACCTGGTGCTTCTCCTGGCCCCGCCTCTGCCTCTCTGCTCCAGCACACGTGTCCCCGTTCCCTAGGAAGCGTGCGTGCCGGAGCTTTAAGATTTAAAGTGCCAGTGCGCTCATTAGTAAAATTCACCTGTGGCTCATTGATAAATTCCTCCGCCTGAGAGAAAGCATTCCTGTTATTGTCTTGCTGTTTATCTGATCCTTTGCTTTGTGACCTGACCTTGCTCCTTGCCGCCTGCCTACTGACCATTTGCTACATTTCTGACTACACTACTGTGCCGCCTGCCCTGACCTTCTGCTATCCTGACTACGAGCTGTCTTATCCCTCCGGTGCCTCGCATCTCCTCAGCCGCCTGTGTGGTCGAGCCATGCCAGGGGGGCGACCTGGGTGCCGCCTGCCGCAGCTAGTATACCCCGCTTTGCGGCGGGCTCTGTTGAAAACCAGCGGCACCTTAGAATCCACTCCCTGGTACGGTCCAAGTCATCTGCCACACAGGTCCAGCGGATCCACATCCACCAGGGTTCCTGTCTTCTCAAACGTGAGTGTTACACATATTATTGAAGAATTTTTGGTACTTTGGTAATTTTTTTTTTTTTTTTACATTTTCCATGTTACTATCTATATTATAAAGCAATCTTGCAATATTACAGTTTTCATTCAGGCCACTAAGCCTAATACTAAATTGAGACTTTTCTATCTTTGTTCATAAGGAGGATGCTGATTGAAAGTGATCTGTACAACATTACAGTAGAAGGTAAGACCTTGATATACAGAAGACAATAAGAACATAGCTTCCCTTCCCTGTAGAATGACCTCTGCACAGGTCATAGATCAGGCTTACAAACATGCTTCATACAAAGAATAGGGTCTTGAGATGTTCATTGTGTCTATGTCCATGGAGCTTGCTGTTAAATAACCAGGCAAAAAGACTGTCCCTATAATAATGTAGTAAAAATAAATTAAATTTTTAGAATTAAAATTACAATCAGATAATAGAAACAAATTAGAATGAGAGTAAAAAAAATCTAGGTAAGGCTGGGTTCACATCATGTTTTCTCCCATACGGGAGCGCGTACGGCAGGGGGGAGCTAAAACCTCGCACTTCCGTATGCCTTCGTATGCGCTCCCATATGTAATTCATTTCAATGAGCCGACCGGAGTGAAACGTTCGGTCCGGTCAGCTCATTTTTGCGCTGTATGGGCTTTTTCCCCGGACCTAAAACTGTGGTTAACCACGGTTTTAGGTCCGGATGTAAAAGCGCATACAGCGTAAAAATGAGCTGACCGGACCGAACGTTTCACTCCGGCCGGCTAATTGAAACGAATTACATACGGGAGCGCATACAAAGGCATACGGGTGCGCAAGGTTTTAGCCCCCACCCCCACCCGCCGCATGCGCTCCCGTATGGGAAAAAATTTGATGTGCAGCCCAGCCTTATACATTTTACTTTAAGTTCTAGAAACATATTGCCACAGCGAGCACTTCGGTCTTCACCTCCGGACCGGAGCGCCCGCTGCCTCTGCCCTTCGCTCCTGGGTTCCGGCGTCTCCCGGTCAGACGCACTGACTGGGAGCACGGGCCCCACAGTGGCAGAGACGCGGCTGCCGTGGCGGCTGGTCCCCGCTCACGCGCCGCGTCCCTTTTCGGCCTACCTTCTTCCCGCATGGCTCTCGGCTCCTCTGCATCCCGGCACGCACGGCCCCGCTCTCTAGGGCGGGCGCGCGCTGACTTCTGTAAATTTAAAGGGCCAGCGCACCGGTTATTGGTGCGCTGGTTCCTCACCTCCCACTGTCCTTCCCAATAAAAGGCACCTGCCTTTGTGCCTCAGAGAAAGCGTTTCCTACTGTGATAGTTGCCTTGCCCATTGCCGAACCCGTTACTACCGTATACTTGCCTGTGAACCCTTGTCGCCTGCCCTGACCTCTGCTACGTCCGACTACGCTCTTGCCTGCTCCCTGTGTACCACGCTAACAGCTGCCAGAGAGGTCGAGTTGTTACTGAGGGATACGACCTGGTAGTTACCGCCGCAGCAAATCCATCCCGCTTTGCGGTGGGCTCTGGTGAAGACCAGTAACTGCTTAGAACCGGTCCTCCAGTACAACCCGTGCTATTGCCTCTCCGGTCCAGAGGATCCACTACCTGTCCTGCCGGTACGTGACACATATATGGGCATTGTCAGATCCAAAAACTTTTTGTATGTTGTTACTGATGAAAATGAAAGACCTTTTGTAATATGGTTGTCTAAAATGTTTTAAATATTTAATAAAGAATACAGCTCCTGAAAATCCCACCACTAGGGGTCCCCAAACCTACTGGGACACTAACCAGTCTTGCAGCATCATCAGCTTGTCCATGAGTCATGGACAAGAGATGACTTATATAGAAGGCTGCATGAGCAGACACACCAATCCCATCCCACCACCACAAGGGAGGGACACGCCCCCTTCCCCAGAGAGGATTTTTAACACTGTGAGCTAATAAAAATAGGTATTGTTATAATAAATATAGGTGATAGAGGCATAAAAATTTGATGTACATGATCAGGATTAGGTACTGAGTAACATATTCATTTTTTGTGGGATCTGACAGGTATGCTTTAAAACTGCCCCAGGACCTACATATGATTTCAGTCTAATAGCCTCTTATTCTCTGTAAGTGGTATTCATAAACCATAGAACTGATGCCAGAAAAAACACCTGGTTCACCTAGTATTCCCTTATATTACTTCTATTATTTCTATCTTAGGACAGATATAAGTTTATCTCAGGCATGTTTACATTCACTAGGGGGGTCATTTTTCATTGTAGGTGTAAGTGAAGCATTTTGCAACTCAAAATAAACATAAATGTGTAAACCAAAGGTGCAAAAAAGGTGCAAAGAAACCCTGTTTGCGCCTTTTCTAGACACAAAAAACTGTCTAAAGACAATGATAAATGTCGGCCTATGAGTTTACCAATCACTTCTGCTGGAAGTTTGTTTCAAGCATTTAATACTCTTTTAGTAAAATAATATTTTCTAAGGTTGCTTCTGAATCTTCCCCCAACTAACCCTAGATTGTGAGATTCATTGACATCTCTTGCAGATGTGTTCATAAAGTTCAAGCGTGCATAAATTCTTGCACATTAACCATGATAGGTAGTGGTCAGATAGAAATTGGTTACAAATCCGTACTGTATGTGTAAATGTGTATGCTACCTGTTTGCTACCTGTAGGTGGTGCTGCAGAGATCCCTATCAGTCTGGAAATCAGAGGTGGTCTCAGATCACAAACTGCTACAATGTTCTCTTCCCATATATACTTATGACATATCAGAAGATCATTTTGAAGCTATTATTTTTAGAATATTCTAGGTTCTTAGAAGCTATGTAACTTCATATTGCCTGGGAAAGTAGGAAGTCATGAAAGCTATACAACAGTAGGATGGTCCAGCTAATCCACCCTTCATGATTTCTAGTGTTTAAACTTTGCATACCATATATACAGTCAAAATATAGAAGGACACAATCTAAATATTAGCAATTCATGTAACTGAATACAATAAATAAGATTCATGAAATGATAAATATTGAACTTCGGAATACTATCTGGATGAATTTGTAACGTGTAGGTGTGCAGCTTCCTGTAACATGGGCAGGAATGTTCTAGCATGGGTTTCGTCTCATACTAAACCAGCAGCTCGCAGGTTAAGTACTCCACATATTTTAGAGCACACAGATTGACTGGTTTTAAATGTACCATGCCATTCAGGCTCCGGCACTCCTGTCTGTGTATTCTGTAAACCTTGATTTTTTTGTATCTGGAATCTGGGATATAAAACCAGAAGTAGAATATATGGCCCCGGGTAGCATAAAGCAGCTCTGGAAGTTGCCAGGCGATTAGCTGCAGAATGTCTTGCTATAGAAGCGAGCCCTTCAGTGACTCCATGTGGTAGAGGAAGGTTGTGTCTTACGTGAAACAGTCTGATTCCTCCCCTTGGATTCTTAACACCTCCCCCCCCCCCCCTCCCTGTCTCTTTCTAATTCCTCCTCCCCATTCAAACATCTATGTGTTCCTGCCTCCAGGTTTTCAGTCTGCCTCACTCTGGCATGGTGAAAGCAGAGAGAGAGAGGCAGAGAAAATATATCCAAAAAGCAACTGGATGATCAGAGGGAAGCACAGATCCAGGAAAGCAGTGCACAACTGCAATACTTCACACATTGGCACACATGGAGTGCAAACCATGGCTATGATCATCACCAGCTACCAACAATTGGGAACTGCCAGGGAATAAAGAGAGATCTGTGAATTTAACAAAAAATTCGACCTGTCCAGGAGTGGCACACTGGGGTTTGGATTGCTACAGTATTGATCGCTTTCGTTTGGTGGATTCAGAAAGCTTGCTATTTTTATGGTGTTTTCTTAGGATTGGAAAGCAAAGGATTTATCTTTTGATAACACGAAGGGCGGTCTGCAATGCCCTTTGCCAAGCGGATTGTTGAGCCCCAGTGGCTGTGTAGGCATGCTGTCACCCAGGTAGAGGGAAGCTGTTGCCGGGATCAGGGAGAAGAGCAAAGGCAGCAGCACCCCCGGGGAAATGCCAGGGAAGAATTGGGGGTTGGCACCGCACAGGTGCCCACGGATGAGAGGGAACCTCTGCCTGTGGAGGGGAAGGAAAAAGATGTGGCCACTCTGGATTTGTGCGCTATCAACAATGTTGCAATGTCACGGATTTTACGTCAACTCTCGGATGTAGCGCGGCATGCCTGCTCTATTTTCCACGAGCTTGAGGCAGATATTCAGGTTACGGCGCGGCGCGTGCGAACGCTACAAGGGAAAATAGGTACTGTCCAGCAGGTTGTCAGCAGCTTGGATCCAAAGCAGGAGACAGTGCGTGAGTACTACATCTTAGGTGGAATTTTCTGCATTTTGTATTTAGAATCTGTCTGGGGATAAGCATTGAAGATTGGTACAGGCCCTTTAAGAGGCTAGATTAAAAGAAAGCAAAAAAAAAAAAAAGAGAGGAAAAATAATGAATGGTTACAGAGCCCACAATTTCCTTGTCTTCCTCTGACCTCCTGGTTGCATGTATCACATTGCTTATCTTATGCTAACAAGTCCCCAAATGTTTCATTATCACCTTAGATGCTACTAGAAGGGAGGGAAATCTGCAGTGCTGCTCCAGCAGCTGCTCAATGTGATGAGCACAGACAAGGGACTTTTTCCTCCTCTGTCACCTCCAAATGTTGCCTATGATAAAGCAAATTAAAGTGTCCTACAAGGAGAATACATAACTTGCTATTACAGCATGTATAGGCCTCCTGCCTAAAACTATCATCTTTAGAATCTGCCATTCTCTTCTTGTAATATTTAGTCTGTAATATGTATACACATTGAACACATCTGCATATCTGTAATATAGTATCTGACGTGTATATATGCAGTAATATGTATTATACACACTACCTATTGAACATGCAGTCTTCTAGCTTAATACTAGGTGATCTTGTCCTGGTAATGACTGCAATGCCTGCGTGTGTATAGAGGGATTATACCATTTATAACCGTCCTTTGCGTGACTGGGTGTCATGGATTTCCCTAGTTGTATCTGTGAGTCCACTGCTGCCGTCCTTGCCTTGGCTACGGTATCCATCTGCAGTATCTTTACATCTGTCTGCTAAGTAGTCACAGCTTGGTCCATCCCCTTGCTACCACAGGCATCAGTTGCTGGGTTCGGAAGCAGAATTGGTGGATGTGTTTTATATGAGGCCATTGGTAAAGTTTCAGCTAAATGTCCTTGTTCAACCAAATGACTCTGAAATGACTCTAATAATGGATAAAGGACAAGGAGATGTGTGAAACCTGCTGCTGTAGATTCACATTAACCTTCCCTGTCACAGATGACAAATGCCATACCAAGACCTGCCCTTTTTTTTTCTTCTCTGGTGGTTTTTCATGGTATGGCTTGTCCATGAGAGTTGGCGGTATAGGTAACTTTGGTGGACCTGCTTCAGCCATGGCGAGGCAGAGGTGATGTCAGTGGTGTGTGACTTACATAAGAAACCTTCTTGAGGCTTCCGATTTTGTGGAATCACTGGGCAGATGCTGAGGACTGAAATCTCAGCAACATTGAGATGGCAACGCTGAATGATCATTCATGCTCCTAAGCAACAGGAAGGAAGAGGGTATGGTTTACATGATGATAGGCTCTGGCCAGCCAATCACAAGGCGCTGCAATCATGGTAATTCTGTTATTAAAAGCAATGCACTCACAATACAACATCCTGGTCGCTCACTAAAATACAGAATAGGGACCTGATCCTGGTTAGGAATTTCTGCTCTATCCCATCTGTACAACTATTATATTGCAGATGAAAAGAAGCAGCCATGACTTCATATGTATAAGCATCATGGGCCTATAGCATGCTCATGTATGTCTATGCAGCGTATACTGTGCATGTAAATGCTGTCTAATACTGCAGTCCAGCCCTGGCATTGGGAGTAAGGGAGGCATGAAGCATTGTCATCCTCTGGCTCCAGACATGTGACTGTAGCACCTCCAGTCTGGAAGAAGGAACGCCTGTTAGATGTACAGCAGTGGAAAAAGACATTTAAGGATCTTTACTCATTGGAACGTGACCTTGGGAATGTTGCAAACACATAGTGTAGGGGATGTGACAAGATGTGCTGCTGTGGAATGAAATATAAGGCTGCTTATGGAAAGGGACTGGAGGAGGAGAGCTTTCACTGCAGTGTTCACAATGAGCTGAGGGCAGTGGCCAAAGGCAGATCATCTTCTAGCAGCCATGTGCAGGACATGTGCACTTGTGCCTCATAATGTCACTTTCCAGTCACATAAGGGTAAAGACAGGTTGACTAGAGAGATTATAAGCCTGTGGTGACCTAAGTCTGAGACATTTCTTCTCTCCAAGGGCTGGTTGTAAAATTGATTGGAATTATCAGTAGTGATATAAAGGGAGTATGTCAGCAGTTCTGAGCCATGACATCATTATACTGAAGGCGGGAAGGGAAGCGAAAATATACCTTGGGTTATGGTCATACAGATGCTGCTATTGCAAGTTCCCAGGAAGCCCTTTATGTGCCTAGAGCTCTAAGGCTAAGTTTCTACTTGTTTTTTTTGTGGCCCAAAAAAATTCCAGAAAAAACGCCACAGCATTTTCCTGTGTTTGGCGTTTTTTTCTTGGGTTTTTTTCTTGCGTATTTTGCATTTGAGTGGAAATTGCATTTTTGCCTCTTTTGGCGTTTTTTTTGGTGCCCAAGATTTGTTGGGTACCAAAAAAAAAAAAAAAGGATGCAGTAGTGATGGAAAAACAAATGTATTTAAAGAAATTTATATTTTTTATAATTACATTTTAATAAATTTTTAATAAAGTGTGTGTGTTTCACTTTTTTTTCTCTATTTTAATTTTTTTTTTTAGGTAGTACTACTACTCCCAACATGGAACAGACTGTTCCATGATGGGAATAGTAGTACCTGTACTAATAGACATATGGCCAATGCGATCGTCTATAATATAGCAGAGATGCGGAGTGGCTCTATACAGTGCTCGCATCTCTGCACTATACTCTGGCCGGCCATTGATGTGAATAGAACATTGGCAGCCAATCCCCGCTCTCAGCGGGAAATATGAATGAGTGATGTTCTATTCATATCACTGGCCGGAGTACAGAGCAGAGATGCGGAGTGCAGGAGAAAGCCGCTCCGCATCTCTGCAATAGAAAGGATGATCGCATCGGGTGTCAGGAGTGACACCCGCTGTGATCTGTCCTTAATTGCAGGTACTACTACTCCCAACATGGAGCACACTCTGCTCCATGCTGGGAGCTGTAGTACCTGCATTAATAGACAGATCGCAGCGAGTGTAACTTCTGACACCTGTTGCGATCTGTCTATTAATGCAGGTACTACAGCTCCCAGCATGGAGCAGAGTATGCGCCATGTTTGGAGTAGTAGTACCTGCAGTTAAGGAATGATCACAGCAGATGTCACTCCTGACACTCGCTGTGATCCTTCTGTATAATGTATAGATGCAGCCGGCCACTTTTCTATGGTCCCCTGCGCTGATGTACATATTCCTCTATTCATATTTCCCACAGAGAGTTGTGATTGGCTGGAACCATCTGGCCAATCACAGCTTGCTGCCGCACATATAGGTGTATATATACGGCAGTGCAGGGGACCATAGGAGAGAAAGCACAATAAAGGCTCAGCCTCATGGGTATTTGTTATAATAAAATCAATTAAGGGCATCAAAAGGGTTATCTAGGGAGCAGCAAAGGACCTTTTCTTATTTTATAACACATTACTTCCACTTGGTCCCATCTTGGCAGTATAACTTTCTTCCCACTTGGGGAAAGTACTATGTCAGTATTGCTGCATGCAGGCATAACCATGACCTAATGTGTTGGCCAATGGTCCCACAATGTTGCTAAGGTTAAAGCAGCATTGTGTGGCAATCGGCCACTACGTACAGGTGTGGTTTTGCCCACATGAGGCGATCACAACATAGCACCATCCCCACCATAACAGCCCAACATCTTCAAGTGGTGAGGAAGTCAAAATGCTAAAACAAGACCAAGTAGAAGTAACCTGCCAGGGAGCAGGGAAAGGTAATAGCATTTTAACTTTCAGGATAAAGCCTTTATATTGACCGCTGACATGTTTTCACTCTTCTACCCATCTATTTCTTTCTGTCAGCAGTTGACACCTGCTGACAGACTCCTATTGAGATATAATTATGTATAAAGGTTTTGATGTGATGTGTCAAAGGATTAAATATGAAATATGCCTTTAAGTATAGAAAGTTCATGCCAACCACTTTATAAGGAAATTCCCTGTCATACTTGTTATCATTATAATGATGTATTTTCTAAGTCTACTGTACAGCTAATATCTCATTTATTGGGATGTACTAGTAGTTTGGTACCATTCTCCCTGAGGTATATTTCTGGTACTTGTGCGCAACTCTACATAGGAGTGGCTCATGGAAGTATTTACCAGTCTGACAAGTAGAAATTATTTTGCCAATGAAAACATGGCATGCTTCGTAACAATGGTCATTGTATCTGATGCAAAGTCAGTTGCTTTTAAATATTTCACAATAGAGTTGACACCTTCAAACACATTACTGCATATATTATGTGGGAAATCTATATAACTGATAAATAAAATGAGGTTAATACTGTGACACTACATTCAGCATATAGAAGTTCTCCCAGTGTATGCATCTAAGGCTAGAAACACATGGCACAGAAATGCTGCAGATTTCCTGTAGCCGAAAATTTGTGAAAAAGCCAGAAGTGGATCCAGTGGGGGAGAAGAAGTGTAAGTCCTTCCTCCATATATCCTATTTCTCTTAAAGAGGTATTCTGGCCATAGACATCTTATCCCCTATCCAAAGGATAGGGAATAAGATGTCTGATCGGGGGGGCACCGCTGGGACCCCCGCCATCACCTCTGTGTTTCCAGGACTGGAGACGTGATGTCACGCCATGCCCCCTCCATTCATGTCTAGCGTGATGTTACATGTCCAGTCCTACAAACAAAAAGATGTCTATGGTCGGAATACCTCTTTAAATCCACTTTTGGAGTTGGCTTGAAAAAGCAGATGTTCTCCTGCAGAAAATCTGTAGTATTACTGCAATGTATTTCTAACCTTAGACCGAAGCTGGTCAGCTGTATCCCGTTGGCTGCATTAAACTGTTAAAAAAGTGTAGCTGAATACACTGTATACAACACCCCCTCCCTATGCTGCATCCTGTAGGTCATTTTCTTCAGTGGATGTCAATGGCAGACGAATAACTGTAAAGATACATCTGGGGCATACATCTGGCTGAACACAGGGCCTACAATGAAATAAATACAGATGAAGTA
This sequence comes from Hyla sarda, assembly GCF_029499605.1. Lineage (NCBI taxonomy): Eukaryota > Metazoa > Chordata > Amphibia > Anura > Hylidae > Hyla > Hyla sarda. The sequence continues at coordinate 244,820,919 of NC_079190.1, forward strand.
ACTTAGTAGACTGCACATCAGTATTAAGGCGTAGCGTAGCACTTTCAGTAAAGTGATGACATCATTGAATTGGGTCATAGGCCATTTTTTGTCTGTGCACACCCTAGTCTGTTTCTCTTTCCTTTCAGAATGTGGGACATTTCTTTTTGCATTGTCCAAGCCCAGTTTTTTTTAAACATCGGTCTCTTTCCAAAAATAAGATATTCGTCTATTGTTCCCAGCTGCATCAACAGACTGAGCGCCGAGACAGAGCATTCTCAGGCAGCTTTGATTTATTTCAAATTCATCGGTTCAAAGAAACAAATACCTTGTTAAAGAATGGCCCAGGATAGTTTTTCACCAGGGTGGAGTTCACAGCTCAGAACGACTTCTCCAGAATTCCTTCTTTACTGTGTCACTATGGTAGATGGGGGGTGTTATAGCTTCAATGTGTCTCGTAAATAGGTTACTTTCATAATTAGAAGTCAGCATTGCTTTTCAGGTTTCATGAACATTTCATTTGCACTTCAGGTGTTGTAAGAAGTCACAGCTTGGTGCCAAGATACAGGAACATAATCTGTTTCACATGAGGTAGAAAAAACCTCTATAGAACACCGACTGAAAAGATGTGGAATTGGGTTTCGCTTGTCTAAAAGTTTAAGAAATGATGTAGGGCTGTGGTCAGTGGTGGTGTGCACATTCACGTATGGTATGTGAGCACTAATAGTACTAAAGTCACGCTAACTTGGAGCCAATTTATAGAACATATTACAGATTTCATTATTGGTAATTGCCTAATAAAATATTATTGTTATTATATGAATCACAAGCAAGCACAAAACCAACAATTACCCTCAGGCACTGTCATCAGCCTATAGACACCATACACAGCAGGGAATGGAGTACTGCTATGCCGAGCATTGTGATAATGCAGGCTGCCATAAACAGCATTTCAATCCACAGACTGTGCCCACTGGGAAGCAGGTGAAGATCTGAAATCTTAAAGGAAAACAGTCACCTGATCACCCACACTACACCCAATACACCGGGTTATATTGCGGGTGATTATATATATCTCTAACTAATATATGTACCTGCAGTCTGGTGACTGGTCCCTCTGAAGATCCTCTTCTTTCTGCGCTGGAAGCGGCTGGATTTGAATATTCATGGTCATGTGGCTGTGGTTTTGCAGTTGTTGTGTTCTTTGCTACGTTTCTGGCGAGGTTGTTGGGAACATGCTTTGTTTTGGCCGTGCACAATTGCTCCTGGGCCAGTTACCTCTCTACTCTTCTTAACAGCTGAACAGAATAGCTTCTGGGTATAAGAAGTAGCCCTGGAACCACCCTAATCTGCACAGGCCTGTCATAGATTGCTGGAGTTAGCTAATCTGTCTCTTTCCTTTGCCTATCCTAATTCCTATTTGCATGATGGACTAGATGCATTTGTGCTGAAGGCCGCTACTACTTCTGCACTGGAGGAACTAAACATGTCCTACATAGTTGGCAGAAGACTGATTGAACCATTGCTGTCATGATAATTGGGCAAGCTTCCATATTACAATGAACTGTGCTTCACTCTGATGTTTAAAAAAAAATAAAGCATAGTGATAAAACCAATTGGAAACGGCTTTGAGCCACTGGGTTGGTCCCTGATGTTTACTCTTTGGCCCGACAAACTTGAAGGATGGGTCCAGGGGTCAAGTCCTGGGGAAAAAAAGTGTGGGAACTCACCCAAGATTTCCACTCAAGGGCTGGTCCTGCAGGAACCCTGCTAAGGGGATGTTCCTGCTGTGGAAAAAGTGCAGGAACTCTTTTCCCATGCGTTCCTGCAAGACTTAAGCCCTGGATGGGTCACTTACTAATTGTGTATAAGGAAAGATCTACCATTAAGGCACAGTGGGCAGAGAGAAGCTGTTTGCAGCTGCCCTGGTGCTCAAAGCCCCATTCCTGGATGGTTTTAAACTATGATTTCTCTGAAATGCTGCACCATGGGTCAGGCAGCATGAATCTCCTGACAGGTTCATTTTAAAGTGCAGGTCCAGTGTTGCTCTCCTGCACATTCTGTAACGTCAGGCATGGAGAGACACTGCATGCACTGGGTAGTACCATTGTCGTAGCAACCATACGGATGCTCAACGAGTTCCTTGCATGAGTGCTATTAGAAAAGGACTTATGCACAGAACTCACCTGGCATTGTACTGTTGCCTTAGCAACCGTACTGCCCAGCATGTACAGCATCTCTCTATGCCAAACTTTACAGAAGGGACAAGAGAGCAGTGCCAGATTTGAGCTTCATTGTCTTGTTTCAGTTATTTGTGGTTTATAGTATAAGTTAGACATGTACTGATCTTTTAGTTTAAGGGGTAAAAACCTCTCACATAGTGGAAAAACAAGGGATATGCCTGAAGTCTTTCTTATGGGATATACCATGCTGCCTATCCTGTTATGTCTTATACTAACATACATTCCTGAACTATACCATATACAGAACTTCAAGGACAAGGGGTGTGCCTGACCATTGTGTTGCCTGAGGCAAAAACAGATACCATGCCCTCATCCCCTATTATACAAACAAAAATAGTCGCGACCCTGTGGCACAAGACATGATGAAATTGAGAAAGACTGGAAACTTGGCTTACATTTCACCAACTCTTCTTACTGTACATGCATGTTTATGTGTGCCCCCTAGAGTGTATCCTGCCTTATATTCACAAGGCTGTAAAAACATAACAAATGGTCATTTCATATAAGAAGCAGAAGTACTAGTTCTAAACTCCCAGTCTGTTGTGACCAGGTTCACACCTTATGTTAAGTCTGGTCATCTGGTACTCATTGACCATGATGACAGCCTGATCCCTGTGATGAGATTGTGACCCCAGATCCGCAGGAGTGAAACAAGCTGGGCATGCACAAGTGCTCGGTGTAACAATGCTCTGAGGTATGCAGCAACAACCTGTAGCCAATAATATTCTGTTTCTATTGACATGGTGGTCCATATAGCTGAAAGGGGAAGCTTCCTGAATGTGAAGCATTGAAAACATTGCACCCAGCACCTCAACATCTAGGCAGTTTCATGTGTATGAGGACATTTAACTGTTCATAACAATAAGCCTAATATTATCCTCAGCAACACTGTATCTATTAATTGTACTGCAAGATCAGGACAAGATGTTCCGTTCCTGAAGGAAACAAATCCATAATCTAAGCTACGATTCTCAACTGCATGAAATAAAATGTTTTAGTTGTAGATTAAAAATACAACAAATGCGACTTATTAAATTTTTTTTTTCAAGTTTCTCCTTTTGTCAAATTATTGAGGCAAGGCAATTATTTTTATTTTTGTTAAAGGGGTACTCCGCCCCTAGACATCTTATCCCCTATCGAAAGGATAGGGGATAAGTTGTCAGATCGCGGGGGTCACGCCGCTGGGGACCCCCGGGATCTCGGCTGCAGCACCCACCTGTTGCGGCTTCCGGCAGCGCTGGAGGCTCTCATCCAAACGGCTTCCGACCACGGTGACGTGAGATCGTGATGTCATAACTCCGCCCCCGCGTGATGTCCCGCCCTGCCCCTCAATGCAAGTCTATGGGAGGGGGAGTGACAGCGATCTGACATCTTATCCCCTATGCTTTCGATAGGGGATAAGATGTCTAGGGGTGGAGTACCCCTTTAATTCCTTTTATCGCATTTTAAGTGTTTGCTATTAAGATTTTTCTCTACCAAAATTCAGCATGCTCTGGATATGATTTGTTTTTTATCTCTTTTTCATTAGCTTAATGGATGTAAAAAAAAAACACCAGGCAAAATTCTTGTTTAACATTACAAAACAAAAAAACATTACCGAAAAAGTTGAAAAAGCTCTAAAATAAATCTTAACACTCTCAATGCGTCTAAAGGAGACCTAAAGCTGAGACTTCAGCCATTTGTTGGAGAGGTTAGTGTTGACTTTCTGTGACCTAGGGCAAGTCTGTCCATAGTAATGCAGAGATTTTTGGCGCTGATAACATTTCATTAGGGGACATTTCATGGATGACATTTCCATTATCTGCTTTATCAGTGTGTATACTAGGGTGGTCATTGTGTACAGACTATATTATGGCCACTTCTCCAGATGTCAAGCATGGGCTAGTCCCAATGACAGTGTCTAATGTTGTCGAGCCATCTCTGCACAGTGTCTGGTGGAAGTCCTATTGTGATGAGAACAGTAGAGCAAGGTCAGTGAGCTCTACCATACTACAGCCTATTGTGTCAAAACAAGTAGATGTTAAAGCACAATGAAGTGCTTCCCATTAACAATATCCACAAGTTCATATTTGTAAATTTTTTTTGCAGGACATTGGCATATACACATGGTGGCACATTGGTAGCATAATGTTTTTTTTTTTTTTTTACCAATCGTGTACACAATGTCACACCAAGGCCACCAATGATTAATTGTTTTATATTCAATAAAAAAAAAAATATATATATATATATATATGTATAATAGTATTCAGTTTTCCATTCACATGTTTCCTATGAACTTATATATATAGTGGGGACAATCCACTATAGACAGCAGAGAGACACTTGATCCAGAAATAGTTTGTCTCACTGTGGTTGTATTCCCGTTTGGTTCTCCCATAGTGTTAGAATTGTTCTTGGTCCCAACAGTGTGTGCTCTTCTATGACCTGTACTCCTTTAAGACTTAAATGGTGCCTTTTGTATCCTATGCACCCAACCTTTGCAGCCAGCTTTACAGTAGATAACAGCAGACGTTCAGCTTCTCACAGTTGGTGTGGGAAACAGAAGCAAACAGAACAATAGAAGTGCCAGCTATGTGGAACAAGAGGGGAAGGAAATATAGGCAGAGTTGAGAGACTTATTGTTAGTCTACACAAAAACTACCATTCTGTAATTATTTGTTTTATTTATAGCTATTTCTAGACAGTTTTACTGCACCGTAATACTGCTTGGAGGAACTTTTTCTAGTAGATAATGGTTTATACTGTTCATTTTACTGTATACAATATCTAGCCATGTGTAATGGTAAAACAATTAGTTTCATGGTATGCGATCATTATCTGACCAAATTTCCATTATGATTATATGTACATGGTGTTACGATCGAAAAATATTATACTTTTAAATAGAATAGATTTATTTTGCTATAGTAGAAATATTTTTTCATGTTTTTTGCCTGATTGTTAATATCTAGGTAAATAGAAATCATCAAAATGATAATGTACATTATAACTACAGTATGTGATTCTGAACCAATCTACCAATCTTCTCAGTAAAATGTTGATTAGATCTGATAGAATAATACATTTCATAGTATGATAGAGGGGACAAAAACATTTACATATTTTTGAATTCGAATTTAGTGACCTAAATATGGCCACATACCTATACACCCCTCTCCATACACATGCACAATTGGGTATTGAAATTCAACATGGCAGATTATTTTCCCCCAACAGCAGTGGCTTTGGCTGTTATGTATGTGGGCACCTTAGGTTGGCCATATATAAGGGTCTTTGATCACCACAACATGGCCAACCAAGTCTTGTGGAATCACTTGTAATAATGCCAGCAACTAACTGGAAAATCACTGGTTAAAAACCCACATTGAGCTTGTAGTAAATGATCAGCTAGTAGATCACGCCATACACTGTTTCTTTACTAACCATGCGTAAAAAAACTCCAGATCACATTTCGGCAGACATAACTCTCTGTTGCCCATCCTGAGCGCTTGTTCACGTGTAACTTACATAGGACAGTTGCCGGAATTGGCCATTTTGGTCGACCATTATCTGGACATATTTAAAAGCCTAACATAGATATGAGATATTTATCTGCAGACCATTGGCAGTTACAACTACATTTGTTAAGATTTTTACAGTGTTAAAGGGGTACTCCACTCGAAAAAAATTTTTTTTATCAACTGGTGCCAGAAAGTCAAACAGATTTGTAAATTACTTCTATTAAAAAATCTTAATCCTTTCAGTACTTATCAGCTGCTGTATACTACAGAGGAAGTTATTTTCTTTTTGAATTTCCTGTCTGTCACGACCACAGTGCTCTCTGCTGACATCTCTGTCCATTTTAGGAACTGTCCAGAGCAGGATAGGTTTGCTAAGGGATTTGCTGCTACTATGGACAGTTCCTAAAATGGACAGAGGTGTCAGCAGAGAGCACTGTGGTCAGGCAGAGAGTAAAATTCAAAAAGAAAAGAACTTCCTCTGTAGTATATAGCAGTTGATAAGTACAAGAAGGATTAAGATTTTTAAATAGAAGTAATTTACCAACCTTTTAAACTTTCTGGCACCAGTTGATTTAAAAAAAAATGTTTTCCAGTGGGGTACCCCTTTTACAACAGATGCTACTATATGCTCCCATACGCATAAAGAAAGTTTGTCCTAACTCCCTTTGGTCCGGAGAAAGAACGGTTGGGCATTTTAGTTCCTGAGCCTTTTGTTCTCCCTGGAGATAAGCGGCCAGAGGTGTCAGAGGTGTGGGGGCTGGGAGGCAGTGTTCAGATGACAGCTTTTGAAGATGTATGGGCACCTTTAAGTAAGCTGGATCTGCCAATGATCTGCAGATGGATATCTCATGTCTATGAGTCCAGTTTAAGGACAATGAAGGTGTTAATAGATTTACAATAATACACAGTAAATTACAGTTCTGGCACATGTCAGACCTTCATTAGGAAGGATCCTTTGTTTGTCTTTAACTTTTCGTAAGGTAGCTGTGAAATTCCCTTAACTCTTTCCCTCCCAAGCCAGTTTCCTGTGATGTGCCATCAGAATGCTGCCTGTTTTGAGCAGATCAAAGCTTTGAGAAGGATGAATAGTCCATTCAAGCATTAATAGTCAGACAAGCATTGTGTCATTAGATATTACAGGCAAGTGGGTGTGGGATGATGGACATTTCTGGGGAACATTAATGTTTTTCTTCGTTTTCTTTAAATACCATAGTTGTGAAGAAGGGGTAATTTTAAAATAGTGGAATTCTTGCTTAGATGTTTCTTAGAACCCTAGGGCATTTTTTTGGGTAAGCACAAAGTACCCATCCTTTAAGCATTCTGTACAGTAAAATTACTGTGTCGGAGGATTTACCTTTCCCTTTGATGACTCTCCACCCAGAAGCAAGCAGCCTAGTATAAATGTCTTATAAGTGGTACTAGCCAAGTTTAATTCCTCTTCTGTTTTGTCAGATGAAGCCAGACATACTGATAGTATTACTCAAAGTAGAAAAAAAAGGGGGTTGGTGCAGCTCACAATTTACTACAGTCCGAGGTATCGGGGCAATCACTTATACCCAAAGTGATGAAATAATCTAAATATGTTGTGCAAAAATAGCCCAAACCTCAAGGATAGTAGTTTAAAAAAATGTAAAAAAAAAAAAGGAAAAAAATATTTTCAAGACCGTGCTTGAAGCACGGTCTTGAAAATATTTTTTTACTTTTCTTTTTTTTTTTAAACTACTATCCTTGAGGTTTGGGCTATTTTTGCACAACGTATTACTCAAAGTGTTACAAAGTCTTGCTGGTTTACTTCTGCTACACCACTCTGAGCCCAGGTTCCCTAAATCTACAAAACTGCCATTATACCTATAATAATAAAACCACTTCACTAGTCATAACTAAATCTGGACCATTTATAATACCATTTATACAGCACAGATTTATCCTTTAGACGCTTCACCATCTCTGCATATAGTGCATTTTAACAGAATCAATGTTGGGGAAAGTGACAAGACTTGGTCAAGTTTAAACACTGTGTAAGAATATATGGAAACCAAGTTGCAGTGTTTTACCCAGTATTCCACCCATTGCAGTGGTACACCGTGTAGGTTTATGTCTAGAATGAACTGCAGATTGTTTATATTTTTGTGAAAATTGGATTTGTCACTGCTTGAGATGCATTGTGACCCTAAAATGTAGGCATTTTCAATTTACAGTCTGCTAAGATATATTGCAGAGATCAGCATATTAAAAAGTTATGTATCCATAGACATTCACATAGACCTCTTAAAGCACAGTACCCCAAACTCAAGCACCAAAACTGGTCTAAGGGTACTGATTTGCGGTATAAACCTTCAACCATAATGTAAGAGGAATGAAAGCAGCACCACCATTGTACCTGCACAGTCCCAACACCAATAATAAATTGCAGTGTGCCAAATCCCTCCTATGTGTGACATCCTGCGCACTGCTGTGCACCAAAAGGTTAATGGACAGCCAACATCAAGATAAAAAGGTACCAACGTATATTTTGCAAAGTCTCTTTACTCCAGGTCTACACCAGAGGGTATACACATAAATACATTGGCTTCATCCTATTTGTCTTTAAACTAGGACTTTACAATATAAAACCTCCAGAAAAAAAAACGTTCTGCAGAACATATTACAACAAAGGAAAACAAATGGGGGATTTGGGCATAATTTACCTGTACTGTACCAGCATACAATCCAGACACTGGCTACAACACAGTACAGCATAAGTATTGTATTACTTCAAGTTAACAGTTGTTCTATCCAATGATGTTATAGTCATTCTTACATAGTCATTTATACATAGAAAAAAGTGAACAAACACTTCTTATGTTGTACTGATCTGTTACAGACCATATCATAGTCTGGAGCTGCTTTCATTATTCTGCATGCTTTAAGGTTAAAACCTTCCTGGCTCTGTCTACAAAGAGCCTGCTTCATTGACTTGGATTTTGGCAAAAATAGGCTTTACTTCGGGAATTTTACAGTAATGTAGAATAAAGGTGGCCAAAGCTGCCGGTTTGGGACGGGACTAGCCGACCATATAACATGCATGGGGGCCTTCTGACTCATCCCGATCAGATGATGTCGGGGGGAGAAGGATTGGGCATGTTGCCTGATCCTTTTATTCTTGAAGAGATGCTGCAGGCAGAGTAATGCCACAATGACTGACCCCTCTCTCCATTCAGAACACTTCAACGCTCAGACAAGACAAACATTTATGTGTAAGGAGGGATCGGGAAAGATAGCTGTCAGCCAAATGAACATTCAGCCAATGGCATGTGTGTGGCTACCTTAAAGCGGTACTCCACCCCTAGACATTTTATCCCCTATCTAAAGGATAGGGAATAAGATATCTGATCACGGGGGTCCTGCCGCTTTCGAATTCCCGCAATTTCCCTGCTGCACCCGCCGTTGGTTTAGAGCATCGGGTGCAACGCTAGAGGCTTGTGACATCATGGCCACGCCCCGCCGTGACATCACGGACATGCCCCCTCAATGCAAGTCTATGGGAGGGGGTGTGACTGCCGTGACTTGCATTGAGGGGGCGTGGCCATGATGTCACAAGCAGGGTTTGACCCTGACATTACATTGCCGCAGCCGAGATCGATGGGTTCCCTAGTGGTGGGACCCCCGGATCAGACATCTTATCCCCTATCCTTTGGATAGGGGATAAGATATCTAGGGGCATAGTACATCTTTAAGATCTGCACAATCCCAACAATGATAGAAACTTCTTTTGTTTTTGTCTTCATATAGGGTCACAGTGTTTACTATAATATCTTTATCATGTATACATTGCATGCTGCAATTCCTTATACAACAGAATACATTGAAACAAATATATAGAAATATCCAATCTCGCTCTCAGCACTTTTCTGCAGGTTGTTGCATGGACTCCTGGAATGAACTCCCTGTGACCTATGAGCAGAGATCTTGGATTAATACTCGTTCTTATGCTGGTCACAAGCTGATCTTATTTCATTTTCAATTGGTAGATTGTTCTCATGAAAAAGGAAATAAAGAAAATCTTTATTGTGAAAGCCGGGCTTGGACATCTTCTCTAAATTCAGCTTTTCCCAGGGCAGATTATTCCGATCAGACATTGTTTGCAATTCCAGGTCATTTTCTGACATATTGATGCAGTAGGGTAAATACTGAATCCCCATTTGAGCCAGGACTGTAATCCCAAGGACAAATTGCCAAAAACAGCCGTATATTGTGCATGTGGGATTGACAAGGGAATGCTGTGCTAGCCTATGGTAAAATGATAGATAATAATCTTATATACAAGGGCCTCATATCTAAATCATAGTCAGATGCCAACACATTTTAAAAGACATTTTTAGAAACCCTTCTATTAAAATGACAGCCATAGAACTGTTCTTTTTTCTGTTATAGAGGCATGGTTATGTGGATGCAGTCAGGTGCCAAAACATGAAGCACATGTAGGCACACCAGGCATTGTTCACATGACCATATTCAGGATTTGCATTACAAAGATCCTCCCTGCATTACAATATAGGAAGGAAATACAGAAAATGCGGGGGTTCTGTATCCCAAGCGCTACTGTTACACTATGGTTACCGCCAGAACACAGGAACCCACTCACAGGACGCCACACAATTCATGTTGTGGACCTGAGGAAGGCGTGAGAGCATGCCGAAACGTGTTGTCCAGCTGTACTTTTTATGTACGAATAAAAAAGCATCCTGTGTACCTATAGGCCCAGTGTTTCTTTCTAACAGTAGCGCTTGGGATACAGAACCCCTGCATTTTCTGTATTTCCTTCCTATATAGCTTTTTCCGTTGCCCTGCCCTGCCGTTACCAAGCAGCAAGCTGTAACAATCCACCCCACACGACTCCAGAGCCGCGCCATACACGTCGCATAGCTCTCAGAGGTCAGTACCACTGCACAGGTGTGGTGGTGGGTTCCTTTTTATCTCTCTTCTCTTCACCAAGAGGTTCAAAACTTACTACGCCAGAGAGCGCCCCGCATCTTTTCTTCTTTTCCTCCCTTCCTTGCATTACAAAGAATATAGCACCTGTAGTCTGTGTGGGCTCATACAGTACCTAGGTGGACATTTTAATTTCATATGGAAGCAGAGATGAAATTTTGCCAGTTCTCTCCAGTTCCTGTAAACCAATGGATAAAATAACAGCTGGTTCACCAAACCAGGGAGAGGGGGTGATACTACACCACTGTTGCGAGCAAGGAGCGTCTGGTGTTTTCCCACTGCCCCTTCCAGATTTATGCCCATTCCTGATCTATCAATCTTTCCATCTATTTTTTATTTGTTACTGTTCTTAAAAAAAAATTATATATATATATGTGTGTATATATATATATATATATATATATATATATATATATATATACTTTCATTGCTAATGAACTTACAACTGCCTAATGATATAGATCATGCCACAAACATCTTTGTTTGATCGCTTCTATTCAGTAACTTTGTAAGACATAAGAAATATCTAATATGGAAATGATATAATGCCCTACCAGTTTCTATGGATTATGCATATGTGGTATTTTCGGGTAGTTTTGCAGTGCTGCAGTATGCCACCCATTCAGTTTTTAATGACACAATACTGCTTACATACGCTGAAATGAGATCTTTTTTTGAAAGGTTTTCTCATGGTCTCTGCATTCTTTCTGGTTTCCTTAGTTACAGTATATACCTTTTTAGCTAATAACATTTTGTGGTTCCAACCATATCCCATATAATCAGTGTTCTCCCGGGTGGGAATATATGACATTCTATAGCGCTCCTAGACCTGTTCTGTTGCTGCTGTTAATCTCTTTGTAAGACTTTTCACCACTTTCTCTACATTTTACTTTGAAATCGACAACTTGGCAGGTTTTCTAACCAACGTGTGCCATGAAACGTTTCATTTGTTTTTGTATAGGAAAGATCAGAAGCCTTTGACACCAATACAAGAGTTCTGGGCAAAAAGATTTTGCATACGTCAGCGGTTTTGTGCTCGGGCCTTGTGCTGGTTTAATATACATAGGATGTGGGAATGGTTGGGAGTGCTCTACACCCTTTTATACTAGCTAGATAGAGATGGGATGAAATAGACATGTGGCATGGATTAATAGACTTGAAAAAAAAGCAATAATAAATTCTCTTTAAAAGACATTTGAAAAGTTTTAGAAGACATTTTTATGCACGCTAGAAATGATTGTAGTCCACCATTGGCCATTAAGATTTTACACTAGTTTTTACAATGTCACTAGATCCGAGGGACATAGACAGAAACATTAGAACAAAAATAATTCTGATGCAGTGATGTTGGGAGTGCACCATTGTCATGTAAAGGGGGGGGGGGGGGCGGTGCGGCCTACTCCAATTGAACGCTATAATGTCTATCTGCACAGAAAGAAAAGGAAGCTTATAGAAGGTTGTACATTAGCATTGTGAAAAGTAAGCCCGAGTCAGCTGAAAAGCATTGTAACCACAGCCTATTTACTCTGTGACCTGTCGCTGACCTGTGAAATGCTATAGACTGTACACCTACTGCTCTTACATTACAGAAACATGGAAATGATGCTTGAAAGGCCAGTCTATGCATGTATGTGCCGTCTGCCGGCTGGGTATATCCACATAAGAACAGGCCATTACCTGCTGCTCTGATATGGTATTCATAGGTGCATGGCATAGGATAGACCCCTGACTCCCCCAATAAACAAGCACACTATCTCTGGCCGTGATGGCGTCATATGACACTTTTACTTTTTGGTTGACAATTTTTGGGCAGAAAAATCCTCAGTACATTTCCTTAAATAGCAAAGAAAAACAGGCTGCACTCACCGTCCAAACGCTGATAGTTCAGCTCCCATCTCGGGCTGCTTAAACCGGCATGGTAGACGTGGGGCGCTCAGAGGCAACTGCCAACGGTTTCATGCATACAGGTGCGCTTCTTCCGGCCTCTTTGTTATATACTTTTACTTACTGGGTTTCCCATTGTCCTAGCACCGCCATCAGCTGATTTGATCTGGTTGGTTGCTCGAGCGTCCACATTTCCATCTCAAGGAGCTGTGTCTTCAGGTACCGGTGCCATTATTTTATTTTCTTATTGTACGTAGTGTTGCGCGGTATAGGCCATATTCGAATTCGCAATATTTTGCGAATATATGGACGAATATTCGTCATATATTCGCTAAATTCGCATATTCGTAATATTCGCAGTCTATTTTCGCATATGCGCAAATTAACATATGCGAAAATTAGCATAAATCAAAATTAACATAAGCAAAATTCGCAAATGCGAAAATTAGCATATGCGTATTTTCGCATATGCGAAAATTCGCACGCCAGTCTCACACAGACTACTGTCTGATCACTGTGATGTTTACTGTGAAAAAAAAAATTAAATAAAAAAAAAATTATATTCGTAATTACGAAGATATAGTGCTATATTCGCGAATATTCGCGAATATGCGATATTCGCGAATAAAATTCGCATTGCAAATATTCGTGAGCAACACTAATGTATGCAGTAATCTCCTAAGGCCCGTTCACGCTATGAATTTCTACTTGAAAATTCTCGGCAGAATCCATTTTGCAGCAATAGGATTTTGCTGACAGCATTTTGCTGTCAATAGGATTCCACAGCTAAATTTCTGCTAGGGAAATTTCCCTGCAAAATTTCCTCTGCAGAATTTCTTCTGAAATGTTCCTCTGTAGAATTTTTGCCAAAATTTTGTCTGTGGAATTCTGTGCGGACTGCATTGCCATCAATTGGGATGGCGGAAATTCTCAGTGTGAACGTATCTTAAGAGGCAGACAAAATGTGCATATGGAGTCATATTCCAGTCGAGACACATATATCTTCTAATATACTTTCCTTTTTTTTTTACAATTTGAACCTATAGGCCCCAGATGGTACACATATGTGTTCACCCTTACCCCTTGTCCAATTCCTCACAATACAAATTCAATACATTATTGTGATGTAATAGCAAAACCCTCAATCAATAGGTTGTCACATATAGTGGAAGCTGACCATCGTCACTCATCTTGTGGTATGTCAAGCGATAAGAAAAGGCAACGAAGAGCTCATCTCCTAACATATATCTGCAATAGGAAAAAAGTATTTTAGGGGTCTTCTGGTGGCAGGGATGGAATACAAAAAAAAAAAAAAAAAAAAAAAGCACTTACCTTCCTGATGCCCTGCCACTGCTTTTCAAATGGTGCCTGGCTGAGAGGACAGCTCTTTGTGTTGAGATAGGGACCAGGAAGAGGTCAGCAGCATGGACCATGTACCATCAGAATGTCATTGACAGAAACCAGGAAGAGGGCAGCAGCAAGGACCAAACACCATCAGAATGTCATTGACAGAAACCAGGAAGAGGGCAGCAGTAAGGACCAGGCACCATTAGAATGTCATTGACAGGAACCAGGAAGAGGGCAGCAGCAAGGACCAGGCACCATTAGAATGTCATTGACAGGAACTAGGAAGAGGTCAGCAGCAAGGACCAAACACCATCAGAATGTCATTGACAGAAACCAGGAAGAGGGCAGCAGCAAGGACCAGGCACCATTAGAATGTCATTGACAGGAACCAGGAAGAGGGCAGCAGCAAGGACCAGGCACCATCAGAATGTCATTGACAGGAACTAGGAAGAGGTCAGCAGCATGGACCAGGCACCATTAGAATGTCATTGACAGGAACCAGGAAGAGGGCAGCAGCAAGGACCAGGCACCATCAAAATGTCATTGACAGGAACTAGGAAGAGGTCAGCAGCATGGACCAGGCACCATTAGAATGTCATTGACAGGAACCAGGAAGAGGTCAGCAGAAAGGAACAGGAACCATAAAAAAGAACTCCACCTTTCTTCTTGAACTTCTTAAACCTCTTTGAGGGTAACATGAGGTGGGTGAGGGAGTCAAATGCTGGGTTTAACTGTAGTAACAACTGATTTATTATTATGTGTGTAAGTGACCACAAACCAAAGACAAGAAGCTAAATTAAATCATAACATGACATCCTGGCAGTATTTACCCAGGTGAGTGGCAGTGGAGGGCAGTGGAGAGTGGTATAGTGGGTAATCCGCTCTAGAAATTGATTTTTTTATATAGCCAGGAAACTTTTGGATACAAGAGTAGTCATCCATTACATCAAGTCGTACCCTTTTGGAAGAAACTCAGGTTTGCTTGTAAATGATAATTTTCTTTCTACTAGAGGAGAGATAATTTGCATATTTTTCCCATGGAACATTACCTGAAACTAAATCTCCATACACAGACTGGGTCTCTTCAATGAGAAACAGTACCTCCCTGAATGAAGTGCATGTGAAAGCTCAGTAAAACTATATTCATTATATCATTAGCTGCCTCAGTGATCTCCTTGTTCGGACCACCCAGGGCTTCGGAGTATTTATCTAACCCCAAATTAAAGGGCGGAAAGTGCTAAGATAAACAGATCTCCTCCCTTATTAGGTTTTGTCTGATTTCTTTTCTGTTTAGTTAACACAAACAAATTTAACTGTTTACCTGATGAAACAAGCAAGAAGTCTAGAAGTAGACTGCAAAATCTCAATGCGGTCTATAAAAAAACATTTCTTAGGCAGCCTTATGTCAGCTGTAAGCTAAAAGAATATGATTTAAAGGGGTACTCTGGTGGAAAACTTTTTTTTTTTTTTTATGAACTGTTGCCAGAAAGTTAAACAGATTTGTAAATGACTTCTATTAAAAAATATTTATCTTTCCAGTATTTATTAACATCTGTATGCTACAGAGGAAATTCTTTGCTTTTTGAATTTTTTTTTTGTCTTGTCCACAGTGCTCTCTGCTGACACCTCTGTCCGTGTCAGGAACTGTCCAGAGCAGCATAGGTTTGCCATGAGGATTTTCTCCTGCTCTGGACAGTTCCTGATACAGGCATCAGGTGTCAGCAGAGAGCACTGTGGACAAAACAAAAAAGAAATAAAAAAAGAAAAGTATTTCCTCTGCAGCATATAGCTTCTAAAAAGTACTGAAAGGATAAAGATTTTTAAATAGAAGTCATTTACAAATCTGTTTAACTTTCTGGCACCAGTTGATTTAAAAAAAAAAATGTAAAAAAATTCCACCGGAGTACCCCTTTAAAATGGTATGGCTATGTTCACACTGACATGGAAAGTTCAACTTGTCACAGAATATCACAGTAGAGAGGCAAATGGAGCCCCCTGACCGGCACTATCTCTATGATACAACATGTGATGTAGCATGATATCAGATCAGTGGTCTCCAAACTGTTGACCTCCAGGTGTTGCAAACCTACAAATCCCAGCATGCCCGGACAGCTGTTGGCTGTCTGGGCATGATGGGATTTGTAGTTTTGCATAGGATGGTGGTCCACAGTTTGGAGACCACCGCATTAGATGTACAATGTGTGCCCATACAATTCTATATTACAAATCTGTATCGCTCATTATATTTTATTTTATACATTCTATTTCATTTATTTATAATTGTATCTGTTTTCTGTGAAAACTATTAGGAAAATCAACCACTTAATCGGGTCAATAATCAAATGCCCTTGGATTTCTGTCATGGATTTTCACTTTCAATGCCATAATGTGCCCAGGGTTGTGCATGCAGATTGGCTCCATTCAATGGGGGCAAATCCACATCCTTACAACTCTATCTGTGCAGATTTTATGTCACAAAAAGTGTAAAAAAATTTTTTCCTGCAATGATTTCAAAATATTATTCAAAATATTTTTCAAATATTATTCAATAATAATATTATTGATGTATGAATTGATATAGTGCCATTGGTTCCGGAGCACTTTACATTTACATACTCTGTGTGAACATCCCCTATAGTCAAGGCATAACAAACACAACTACATTACATTTGTATGTAACCAAAACTGACTGAATACTTGCCACAAGTGTGCATAACCTGAAGCAAAAAGTCAACAGTATACTCATACTGGAAAGCTGATCTCATTAATGGAAAGTACTTGGGATATTCACGCTACTTACAAAAGTGCCAAGCTTAGACGTCTGGAACTGTTCCGCATTTGTTTTGGTTATTTCTATAATTTAAGGAAAAACAATGTTGAATGATTTACTATGCAGTAAATAAATGTAGTCAAATTTATATAGTACCTATAGGTACTATATAAATAACAGATATCCATAAATTATATATAAAAAAATCTTTTTGGTCTCTGTAATATGAGATCAGATTACAAACTATGTATAAATATATCAGGGGGCAGTACAGAGATCTCTCCCATGATCTATTTATACCCAGGACTGTATCTATAACAAGGGGGCATCCTCTACGTTTAGAGGAAAGAAGGTTTCTACACCAGCACAGACGGGGTTCTTTACTGTAAGAGCAGTGAGGCTGTGGAATTCTCTGCCTGAAGAGGTGGTCATGGTGAACTCGGTAAAAGAGTTCAAAAGGGGTCTGGATGCATTTTTGGAGAATAATAACATTACAGGTTATGGATTCTAGATCTATTTGGACAGAACGTTGATCCAGGGATTTATTCTGATGCCATATTTGGAGTCGGGAAGGAATTTTCACCTCTAGTATGAGGGTTTTTTGCCTTCCTCTGGATCAACTCAGTAGGGACTCATTAGGGATATAGGTTGAACTTGATGGACTCTGGTCTTTTTATTTTTTATAATGGCACTTCTGATTGTTTTCCACATACAGTATAATGCCATTTCTGCCGCACTCAACTACATGCCGTGCACTGTACTGTACTGTTTATCCTCTGCAGTTCTCTCCTGTCCATGACGTACATCACTCCATATTTAGTAACACTGAGGCCTGCATTATGTTCCCTGTCTGCATAAGATAACCACAATGTTTCGTGTACTACATCATAGCACATACTCTCGCGCTGGTAAAAACTGTAAATCTAACTATATATGATAGCACAAATATATATATATATATATAGCCTGGCTTGCTTTTCACAAACATGGTACAATATTTGCAAATACGCAGATATATATTGTTTGTGGATGTTACAATATATCATTTCATAATTCAGTATAAACACTCTTCCATTGTCATATGCAGGGTGGCGGCCTTGGGTGGATGTGTACACACAAGCCATCCCTGTGCACAAATTAAAGTGTTTGCCAACTTTTATTTTCTTAAAGGCACAAATATTCAGTCTCATTCATAACAACAGGGTGAGCCCAATAATGACCTGACATCCTTGTGTATTTAGGGAGTGTACTACATTTAGAGGGTTTAGGTTACTAGCATTGGAGTATAATTGAGATACTAATTCCAACACTTTGTGTGTGTTGTTTGCAGTCAGGCTAAGATCCTGTCTTTCACCAATTGTGAAATATACAATATGATAGTGACCTGAGATGTTCATCTGTTTTCTATACTATATAAAATACTATCTAAAGTAAATTACGGTGGTTCCTCAACATATGATGGTAATCCGTTGCAAATGGACCATCGTTTGTTGAAACCATCCTATGTTGAGGGATCCGTGCTATGTAAAGTATAGGACAGTGGTCTACAACCTGCGGACCTCCAGATGTTGCAAAACTACAACACAGCCAACTGCTGTCCAAGCATGCTGGGAGTTGTAGTTTTGCAAGATCTGGAGGTCCGCAGGTTGAAGACCACTGGTATTGGAAGTTATACTCACCTGTCCCCACCGCTCCGGACCATCACCGCTCGTCACCACTGCCCTGGATGCCGCCCTCCATCGCTGTTGCCGTGTCCCCGACGCTCCAGAAAGGCCTCTGCTTCCTGCATCCGCGCTCTCTGTCGCCGCCATGACGTTGTTACGCACGCCGCTCCTATTGGATGGTGGGACAGCGTGCGCAGCGACGTGATGACGCTGATGGAGAGCGCCGACGATGAAGGGGATCCCGAAGAGGACGCGCCGGAGCCCCGAGGACAGGTAACGGATAGTCAGCGGACCACACGGGGCACCGTAAACGGCTATCCTGTGGCAGCTGAAGCAGTCTACGCTGCCGGATAGCCGTTTATGCGATGGCCCCGACATACAAAAGCATCGTATGTTGATGCTGCCTTCAGAGGCCATCGTATGTTGAAATGATCGTATGTCGGGGCCATCGTAGGTTGGGGGGTAACTATAGTATATAGTACCCCACAGATGTATCCAGCCTGCGGGATAAGGCACCGCTTCTTTGGAAGTTTTATTAGGAAGAATGCTTCTGCAGTGGTTGTCTAAGTATCTAAAGCGGTGTTACTGCTTAAAATATGCAGTTAGAACTGATATTTTAGTCTTTTATTACATAAACACAAGTCTTCGGTGAGGAAGTCCTATAATTAAGCAATAAGGCACAGCGGGCACTGCAATTATAGGAGATTATTATGTGCCTCATTAGAAATTGTATGGTGAGAGGCTGAGGACCAGATCACATGTACATTGATGCTTAGAGAAGTGTGCTGCTATGATGTAATAGTTTTCCAAGTTAAAAGTCAAATGCACTGTTTTGTCAGTATAGATTTTTATATACAGAGCTGGGTTATGCATACACCTTTATTATACTATTATTACTTATATGACAATCGGCATGTTATTGTAAACTCAGTCCATATGCAGCAAACAGTGTAGTCCACTAATCCTACTTTACATACTTTACTCATGGAGCATTCCATGGCTTATAACACTCCATACGTCACTTTGGCAGTCTTCTTAATGGAAACACACTACTCCTTCAGTTCCACCTCGAAGGCCTTTCACCTGCCAGTCAGCACCCTGCTCTACACTGATGAGGGGGCAAAGACCATGAAACAGCTTTGTACAGATAGGTAACTTCCATGGGTTAAACATTGAAGGGATGCTCCTCCCAACAGGAGGTAGTGAGGAGAAAGCTACTTTACATACTTTATTCCCATGGAGCATATCATGATTTATAAGTCACCATATACCATAAAGTTTAAGCCAAGTAACCAGTGTCTGTCAAAATGTCTAGTGGGCTATATGTAAAAGGGGGGTTATCCAGCTTTTAAAAACATATCCACAGAATAGGGGATAGGTGTCTTGGCATTGGCGGCCAATGACTGGTTGCAGCGGTGTCCAGCCTCAGACAGTGATTGGATAAACAGGCCTTCACTGCTGAGACGAGTATGCCTCGGAAGATGGGGGCTGGAGTGTTCAGTGGGGAGGGTCAGAACCTGTTCTGAAGATTGCTGTGGATAGGTTTCTATCACTGGAGTGCCCCTTTAAAGTGAAGCTCACCATTTGAGCCTCCAGCGGTGGTACTTAAAAATTAATTTGGTAATTGCCACCCAAAGCAGTAAGCAACCATGTCATAAAGTCTACATTTAGGGACTGAGGACAGGGGGACAATGTGGACTTATGGACCTCTCAGCAGCAGTGACCCACAGGAATGCTATGCTTTCTCTCAGCAGCACACTGCTGTAAACTTTATTCCAAGAGGCCAGTGGGAAAAGGGACACACAGTACAATAGCTAACATGGTTGTGAGAGGCACATGAAGGGTTACTGCCTTCACTGACAGCAGCACACTTTAGCACCCGAGCAGATGTCACCACGGAGACCGAGGGGGGAGGAGGGGGGAGCCGGCCATGCTGAAGCTGATTGCAGACACAGGCTCTGTTTCTGCTCACATCCAAACGGCTCAGCTCACAGCCCTGAAACTCCCCTACTGTGCGCTCAGCCAATTAGAGCAGAGCACATAACAGCCTAATGAATATGTTGGAGGAGCTGCATTGGGAGTGAAGGATCCTGGGAGTTTGTGACGTAGCGTCGACCTAGCTGACAGCCCCATAGGGAATAACAGGTAGACGCTACTCACATTAGAGCCCCAGGCAGCAACTTCCTGTGACAGCAAAGCAGCTAAACTGTGCAGAAAAGGTAATGGAGCACAATTAGTAAGTCGCATAACTTCTTATTTAATGACATTAGAGCACTACTTCATTAGCACTGCAGTTGTCCTTTAAAGTCATTGAAGCTGTCCTGTCCGTGTCATTAACAGAATACAGATGTCCTTTATTGCAGACTGAATTGTGTGTATAAAGCAAGCTGAGGGGCTAGGGCATTAAAACAGAGCCATACATTTTTTTCTCTTCTCCTTGAATGTGTTACTGTTAAAAAAAAAAAAAAAAAAAAAAAAATAAGGCATTAGACTATGGCTAGGTTCACACTACTGATTCTCTGGCCAAAAAAATTCCAAATGCAGCCAATGCCATCTGATTGCCATCACCATAGACAGCAATGTATTATTCCAGGTAGATTCCCCCAAAAGAATGAGCAAGATTGTTATGAAATATACTTCTTTTTTATTAAATGCACAGTTATATCTTATGCTATATATACAATGTTTTAGCTTGAGGTTGTCAGGTTTTTCTTGCCTTTGCCTGTTAATTATCCATGATGTTCCATCATATTTGACAGAGAATGGCAATTTATAGCTACAGTAGATCACATCAATGTAAGAAAACAGTTATTATCAACAAAATCTAACGGAACAGAACCAAACTTAAGCTATGTAATACTTCTTCAGCTTATTATCTGCTTATTGTACTATGTACTATTGATGTACCCAGCCTACCTTGGAAAAGCAAAAATCTAAGTATGGTGAAATTAGAAAGTTCTATTGTATATTGTACGCCTATTAACATTGCGAAAGTGTCCATTCATTGTTACAAATTTATAAAATAAAAATCTTGTGCATCACTACATCATTAGAACATTACAATTCACTAAAGAGAAATATCACGGGTTAAGATATTACTAGGTGCTAATGTTTACAGTTAAACTGTCATTGCAGAAAACGTTTGACAGGTGCTGATTTGCTGAAACTAGGGATGAGCGAATCGTATCTGATGAATCCGAATTCGTTACGAATTTCAGGAAAAATTTGATTTATAACGAATGCGAATATCACCGCGATTCAATCGTGGGAATCGCTTCATTAAAGTCCATTTAGTGCGGTCCAGGCTCCAGGGCATCTAAAATGGCGGATCCACATGATAGGACATGGGGCAAGGAATCCTAAGAAGGCGGGAACAAGGGTCGGCGGGATGACCCTGAATCACCTGCAGCATGCAGCCTATCAGCAGCCAGCCACCCCAGTGATGTCTCAGCCCTATATAATCGGCAGCCATCTTGCGGCCACTCTCATCAGCGTTCTATTGCAGAGAGAGAGGGACAGAGAGCAGTGTGTTGCACAGAAAAGCTTTTTTACAGCAGCGATTCACCTCAAGCCCAAATCCAGCCTAGAAGCACTGATAGGGAAGGGAGTGAGATTGAGAGAGTGCAATTTTGGGTGTAGTACACAGCGACGGTGTGCTGCAGCTCTGGTGTGTACAACAATTGAAAAGCTAATAGTAGCCAGCCAGTTAGGGTGAGCAGAGCACTAAAAGTGTATTGTCCTCTATTAAGTGTAACCTGTGAGTAAATCTAAGTGGTGTACCATTTATTTCCTGTTAAAGTCTCAAGGGCCTTGTTACTGTGAAAGGCCAGCCAAAAGTACACATCTGCTGCTGTTGTAGACAAATACTGTTTTAAGCATACTGGAGCGCATTTTACTCCTCTCATAAGTGCATACCACATACGTACATCTACATGGTGTACCATTTTGTTCCTGTTAAAGTCTTAAGGGCAAAGTTACTGTGAAAGGCCAGACAAAAGTACACACCTGCTGGTGTTGTAGACAAATACTGTTTTAAGCGTAGTGGAGCGTATTGTACTCCCCTTATTTACGCACTAAGTATGTCAGGCAGAGAAGTGCCAGGACATGCACAGAGGAGTGGCAGATGCCTAAATTCATCAGGCAGAGGTCACAGTAGACTAAGGGCGTGTGGCAGCAGGAGTCGCAGCGAAAGGCCTGAGCTCCTAGTTTCATCTGTTTCAGTCAGCCAAGGCTCCAGGCTACACCTCAGCCGAAAGGAGCTGTCTGTCATACCCATCTTCTGTCACTCCAGATGCTCCTGCTCCTCCCACTTCGAGTCAGTCATTCCGCCAGCAATCCACCGGCAAAGCCATGTTTAAGAGACAACAGTATGTGCCCACTCATCCAACAGCGCAGAAGCTGAATGTGCTCCTGTTCAAATTGCTGGTGCTCCCTTTTCAATTGGTGGACTTTACACCTTTCAGAGAACTGATGGCTTGTGCCGAGCCGAAGTGGAGAGTCCCAAGCCGTTATTTCTTTGTGAAGAAGGCAGTACCAGCCCTGCTCAATTTTGTGGAACAGAAGGAGGGCCAGTCCTTGAGCCTGTTGGTGTACCAAAGTGCACGGCAGCGCCGACGTTTGGAGCTGTAACTACAGTCAGGGACAATACATGTCTTTTACTGCCCACTGGGTGAATGTGGTTCCTGCACAGCCACAACAGCAACTTGGACAGGTCACACCGCTTCCGCCTCCACGCTCTCAGGCCGTTGGTCCTGTGACAGTGTGCGACTCCGCCTCTGCATCCTCCACTGCACAGACAAATCTCAGTGCCCCTCCAGCATACCATTTGTGCAGGGCACAGCAGTGTCATGCTGTTCTTCACATGGTTTGCCTTGGCGAACGGAGCCACACAGGGGAGGAACTGCTAAAAGTCATTCATAAAGAAATCTGATCATGCTTTCCCCACGAAAACTGGAAATGGGAACCATGGTGAGCGACAACGGGAAAAACATCTTGTCTGCACTGCGACAAGGAAGCCTGAGTCATGCGCCCTGCATGGCACACGTGTTCAATCTGGTTGTCAAGTGGTTCCTGAAGTGTTCCCCCCATCTGCAAGACATCCTAACAATGGGAAGGAAACTTTGCATGCACTTCAGCCACTCGTACACCGCAAAGCACACCCTCCTTGAGCCGCAGCGTCTTCCCCCAAATAGAATACCGACTATACCAACAGAGAAAAGCTATCACCGATTTCTTGATGATCCAAGCGGATAGGGGTACTCCCCTGTGTAACTTCAATGTCAACCAGTGGCAGCTTATACATGACACCTGCCGTTTGCTCAGGCCCTTTGAGGAAGCCACCATATTAGTCAGTCACCAGGATTATGGGATGAATAATGTCATTCCACTGCTTCATTTACTACAACACGTGTTGGAAACGATGGCTGGTCAGGGTACTGAAGACGTGGTGCCTACATCTCACAGTCACATAAGCCCTGTGGGGGCTGAACTGGAGGAGGAGGGGGAGGGGCACAGTGGAGCACAGTTTAGGTTTCGTGAGATAGGCCGTCACATGTGTTATGTCTTCCTCTTTATTAGAACTTCAGGACTATAAGCAGTTTTCATAAAAAATATTATTTCTATGTTTATTTATAACATGGCATCACATTTCTGATGGAAAATATCCGCCAAGTTCCATCTGTTTAGATGCGGAAAGTGTATTTCATAGGCAACACAAGAACACATGAATGTCGTCCAGAAAGACGGCTGAATGCTGACAGCTTGTCTAATAGAAAGTGAAAGTTGTGTTTCCCCTTGCCTGCCAGACAGGGAAAAATACTTAAGGTAGTATTGCTGCCAGGTGTCCAGAACTGTAGACAAAGTAGCTGTCCATAATTGTAGTCATCGTCCTTTATCTGGAATATTTGTTCCAAATAGTCTTAGTTTTTTGCCTACGCTTTTAAGATTGACCTGCTGTATAATCTACTTATTATGTGTTGGACATATTCATTCCTATTAATCCTTGGCCTCAGTGGGATTCATTGTCTGATTTTCTTACCTCAAGCATATATTCACAATTCTAAGGCCAGTATCTAAGGAAGTCTATTAAAGTAAGCATGGCTTTGGAGTGATGACATTTTGAAATACCAGAATATGATGTCTTGAAATAACTTCCAGCTAACAGTAAGGGCATCCTAACACTGGCCATATGCTAAAGGTTTTGGTCACTTAAAAAAATGTCTAATTTATGCAATTTTTAGCATGCAGACCGATTGATGCAGACCGATGGCAAATATCTGTTAAAAATTTGATCTGCCATGTTAGATTTTTTTCAGTCATTGTCAGGCGCTGTAGTTAAAATTAAGGTCATGATGTACAACAGGTCTACATCAAAGGTAGCTCAGTTCCAGATAATCAGCTTTAGGGCTTTATTACATGGGGCTAGCGATCATCCTATAAACAAACAAAGGGGATGTGCAGCCAACATAGGGCCACACAAGCGATCCATGCTCAATGGTCGAGCCGTGTAGAGGTTCTGTAAATGGGTGGTGATCAGTGCTTGTTTACTGTCAAGCACAGGTCCTTTAAAGCATACCTGTCATTTCAGGTGACTTTTCAGAAAAAGCTGCCCTATATGTTTACATGAGGAGCAGCAATATTTCTAGCCATTATATAACTTTTATATGGCATTTTAAGCAAATTTCTGCTCTGCAGGCTTTTTCCATAGACTTGTATTGCTTGTCTTGCAGATACAGGACAAAACTGAGCTGATTTTCAGAGTGGAATACAGTCCCACAGGACAAAGGGGGGTGGTAAGAAGCTTCAAAACAGAAGAAATAGGCACTTTTGTCTAATAAGCTAATCAAAAAGTTTCATATATTTGCTTGTACTTGATCTATGCAAAGTTTATTCAAATGGCAGTGCCTATTTAGGTACCTAGAAGATTGGTTCTTGTGTAAGATAAATTACAGCATATGTGTTTTTTCAGACAGTAGTTGTCGTAAAATGCAGTTAAAGGTTGACCACAGGAACAAAGCAAAGTTTTAAACATTTCTCCCTTTACAATATATGCAACTGTGGTGTCGGGTGAGGGTAGTGTGTGTAATTAAACTTTTTGTGACGCAAGGGCGTGATTGACCTCCCGCCAGGGCATGGTTGACACCACCCGAGGTAGACCAGCTTCTCCTGTTCCAGGCATGCGGCAAATAATTACTCCAACGCAAGGTTACGGATAACTGACTTGCTTTACTGAGTTTGGAAAAATGGTACAATCCGTTACAGCTCAGATTAGCATGAAGGAGATGCATGGTGAACTTAGGGAAGCTTATCAGCTTGCTGGGACTTATAGTTGATTGTGCTGTATATAACTTGACTTGTATGCAACCCATGCTAGACTGTGGTTACTTGGACTTTACTAACTTGACTTGAATTGATCCCCAGACTTTAGTGCTTACCGCCAGGCTTTGACTTTCACCCAGGCTCAGGGGTTAACTGATAGTAGAAGACATGTGGTTGCTGGACTAGGCCTCAGGCCTCCTTCAGAATCCCCTCACAGACAAAGTCCCAAGAAGGTCGGCACTGCAATCAATAGTAGGTGCCCGAGGACCAATGTAACAATAATCCAAAAGAAGAAGGGGTCCCGGCACTCAGAAGCTTATGAAATCTCAAAGGTTTTATTTATGCAACATGCATAGCATACAGGGTAGGTACACGTTACGGCTCAACAGCCTTTGTCAACCAGTCAAAGGCTGGTTGACAAAGGTTGTTGAGCCGTAACGCGTACCTACCCTGTATGCTATGCATGTTGCATAAATAAAACCTTTCAGATTTCATAAGCTTCTGAGTGCCGGGACCCCTTCTTCCCCTCACAGACAGACTCCATACTTCTCTCAACTGTACCTCAGCAACAACTGCAGAACTGAACTCTGAACTCTGGTTACACTATATAAATGGGGCAGATTTTGAAAAGTCCCATTGGGCAGATAAGTCACATGGTTCACTCACCTCTGTATACTCCCCTAACAACAATGTCCTTAACTTCAGGTTTAGGGTTTAAAGTGACAAGTACATAGAAAATACATTAATCTGTAAGGCTGCAATCTTTATATATGTAAGTTATACACTGAAATAGGTATAAACTATTAGGAGGGAAGGTTGTGCCAATAGGAAATATATACAATATGTGTATCAAATCCAGTACACATCTTGGATTACTTATTTTATGGAATATATTTATGTGGCATATACAATGCTCATAATACAGAACAAAAAGCATGTGCCAACCTGGGAGAGCCATCTGATTAACTACAAGGCACAAGCTTCTACCTCAGAGTATGTTTCGCCCACAGCTTCCTTCAGGGGTATGGCAACTTATTTATCAGTCAGGCATATTGTGTCTTCTTCTCCAGAGCAGTAAATCTGTTACTGTAGCTCATCCTTGGCTTGTTAATATTAATTGTTGGCAACCATGCTGACAATCTGTTCAGGCTTCCTAGGGATTGGATATTGTGTGGGAAATCACAATGGAAAGCCTATACTAGGACTAGACACAAAACAAAAGGCTTAATTCATCACAATAAAATTAGCATAATTTTTTTTCAGTCTAAATTATCAGCTAATGTCTGACCTACTACTGGCTAGATAGAAGGATGCAACGTTATGATTGGTTATTGAGAAGTAACATAGATTTGTGCTCAGCTAAGCATAGACGTAGTTAATTCATTGTATGCATCATAGGTTACATTTTATTATTCTAGTGTAAAAATACACAGTAAAAACAAAGAATTCGCACTGTTTTTCTTGCCAGCAAAATGGTCACATTAATATTTGTGCGAGCAGATCGGTATTTGGTTATAATTGAGGACTACTACCCTATAACCTGAGGAAGGATTTATTGTGACACCCAAGTTTAACGTGACCCAGATTCCATTGTCACAAACTATTTCCTAGCATGTTCATGCCGTACAGTTACACTGGAGTTGACTGCAATTGGCTATAAGGTCTTCACAAAGATAGGGTGGAGCTTTACACATGAATAGACAAGCGCAGTCTTTTGTTTTCCTGAATAATGGTCATTATTGCACAATGATTGTACCTTTTGTGTGAACTATATAGCAATTCATTAACATTCTTGTCTAATTCTATCATAGCCCGAAACATAATAATAATAATAATAATAATAAAATAAGTAATTTCAGCTAAAGATTGTTTGGAAATTATATCTAAATGATCATTCACAATGGAAAATGTGATCTGTCTGGTTTGATTTATATATCTTTTTCTTGACATTGTTGGCTGAAACTAAGCATATGACATGACTGCCCAAAGTTGGCCGATCATTTGTTGACCAATGCTTTTTTTTTTAACTGTTGCTGGTGGAATAATTTTAGATGGTGGATGTGATATAAATTATACTCTTTGATTCATAGCATATTTGCTTTCTTATGTTGTCCCATATTATGTTTTATGCTGGCTATTGATGGTAGGTTACAAGGAGTCTCCATTGGTTGAGCTTGATAAACATGTGTCTTTTTTCAGTGTAAGTATGTAATATAGTTTTATTATAGCTAGTTTGATTAGAAAATTATTCCAATGACTGACAAACAAGCCTCTAAGATAAACAGGCTAAATCATAGACATAGTTGGAATATGACCTGTATTGACCTTGACTGAATTACTGGAGTTCATACTGTGTGTGGTCAGTTTTTAAGTGCTACAAAATGATCCAACAATAACAAGGTCAGTTCACCAATATGCCAGGTCTTATCCAATTTGGTCATCTATATGTGTGGTCAGGAATCATCAGTTCTATTACTTGGCCACAGGTGGCTATTTTGAATAATATTGAAGTTTTGTATGAGAAATACAGTATATTAGTATTATAGGAAGAAACATATACTAAAGATTAGTACCCTAAGTTGAAGGTATTTCAACCAAGAGCCCACAGGACCATGATCATTGATGATGTTGGAAATTGTTGGCTCCATATTTCATCACATTTCTTTCTTTAGTTATTGATGCCGCTGTCTTGATTGGGTAAAGAACGTGGAGTTGACCCTCTCTTTAGCTGCTCCATTGCTTGCATATTAGAGCGATCCACAATGCCATTTTCACAGTGCAAGAAAGTCAAAGGCCTTTATTACAGAGGCCACTTGCTACAGTGCCCCCAATACCGAGACTGCCTACACCACTGTCTGTGTTTAGAGGGAAAGCCTTAAATGATGTCCCCAAAACAGACGCATACTGCAAGAGTACCCTGACCACTCCTGGGGCAGCGACCTAGTATCCTCTAGCAGCAGAAATCCAGCTTTCACATTCTGGAGCAGGATAAAGCATGGAAACTTAAAGGATACTTAGACACCACTTCACATTGACCAAGTCACATTGATCATATAGGCATAATAATTAATAAACATAAATTATTTCTAATTAGTTAACTCATGTATTGCCACTAAGTCAATATAGCAACTAAATACCAACAAATGACACAACTTGAATCGCATTGAATCACACAAAATCCACTAACCCTTGTTAGTATCCTGAATATGGTTCCAGTTATCATGTAAAGCAGGTAGTGAACATTTGGCCTCTTGTTACCTTGCCACAAAGTAAAAGTTGTTATGAGCCAGTTTACAGCTGTTATATGACACTGGATGTGTGTGATCCATCATTCCCGATGGTCTATTTTACAAACATGGAGACCATGTGTTGTACGAGATTAATAAATACTTTCTGGGTGTCTCATAAAAAGAAAGAAACAAAATTGGTTTACAAGGATATTTATGACTGAACACATGGAGATCTGCTTGTATTAAAGGGGTATTCCAGGCCAAAACTTTTTTTTATATATCAACTGGCTCCGGAAAGTTAAACAGATTTGTAAATTACTTCTATTAAAAAATCTTAATCCTTCCAATAGTTATTAGCTTCTGAAGTTGAGTTGTTGTTTTCTGTCTAACTGCTCTCTGATGACTCACGTCCCGGGACTTCAGGGACTTCAGAAGCTAATAACTATTGGAAGGATTAAGATTTTTTAATAGAAGTCATTTACAAATCTGTTTAACTTTCCGGAGCCAGTTGATATATATAAAAAAAAGTTTTTGCCTGGAACACCCCTTTAATGTTCATTGTGTACCTTCCCATGTCCTGTGTCCAACACTTGTATAGCCGATATTTAAGGTGCCCATAGACTTTAGACAGCTGTCAGGTGAATGTTCCCTTGACCAACATCTATTCCTCCCACCTCCCCTGTATGCATGCGATATATAGAATTTGGCTCAGCTAATTGTCCATGTGTCTTCAATAGGAAGAGGGGAATAAGGCTTATCTCCCACTGAAACAAAGGCTCACAATAGGGTAGGGACACCAACATTACTATTGTAATGATAACTAGCCTTGTATAAATTCAGAAAATGTATAAATGGAACCTGCCACTAGTTTCATGCTGCCCGGACCACAGGCAGCAGGAACCATCTGCAGGCTCCCTTTGTACAGTGATGTATGATTCTCTCTGAAACACTTTGGCATTTCAGAGGTTTCATTGTTATAAAGCATCTTCCAGCTCAGTTTCATTGTTATAAAGCATTTGTCCAGCCCCTTTTGGGCCCTCCCTAATTTAGAGGAAGGACAGTTTTGAAAGGATTGGTCCAGAAAGCATGAAACTGGTACCAGGTTTTAAGGATAAAATAATTGTTAATCATTGATATTAATTAATTGTGTGTCTAGTACTGTTCACAAAACTCCAACTATTGGCCGAATGTGTTCTCATACCAATAATTGGACTGTGTAAAAGGGCCAGCAACCAGCTGAGGAACAAGAAGATATTTGTTTATTGGCAGATCAGATATTTACAGCAGCATTAAAGGGGTATTCCAGAAAAAAAACGTTTTATATATATATATCAACTGGCTCCAGAAAGTTAAACAGATTTTTAAATTACTTCTATTAAAAAATCTTAATCCTTTCAGTACTTATGAGCTTCTGAAGTTAAGGTTTTTATTTTCTGTCTAAGTGCTCTTTGATGACACGTGTCTCGGGAAACGCCTAGTTTAGAAGAGGTTTGCTATGGGGATTTGCTTCTAAACTGGGCATTTCCCGAGACACGTGTCATCAGAGAGGATTTAGACAGAAAAGAACAACCTTAACTTCAGAAGCTCATGAGTACAGAAAGGATTACAATTTTTTAATAGAAGTCATTTACAAATCTGTTTAACTTTCTGGAGCCAGTTGATATATAGAAAAAAAAGTTTTTTCCTGGATAACCCCTTTAAAATAATCCTTACCACTGCACATGTGTAATATACCTAGTGATGTGCACCAACAATTCTGTGCATCAACAAAGTTAAAGGGCCATATAAATGATCCTGCGATCATTTGTGCAACCTGGCCTTGTATTTGACACCTGTTGGCCCATATAAAAGGGTCCACAGAAACATTTACATTTGTAATAGTCATGTGTGCCCAGTGCACAGCTGTGGTTCGAGCTGTCACTAGGAAGCAATGATGATCTTCATCAAGACTAGAGGAAACTCCTTCCGGCTGGGGCTGCAAGGACCATTGGCACATATGTCTATTAGTGTTGAGCGCGAATATTCAAAATGTGAATTTTTACAGCCAATATCGGCACTTCGCGATTTTGCGAATATTTAGAATACAGTGATATATATTTGTAATGACGAATATTTTTTTTTGTTTTTTTGTAATTTTTTTGCGAATATGCAAATATTCATGAATATGTAAATATTCACAAAAATGTGAATATGCAAATATTCAGAAATATGCACATATTCGCGAAAATATTCGCAAATATTGGCACTTCCAGTCAGAGGACACTGATCCCTCCCATCTTTTAAGTGAAAGATGTAATCGCGCATGCGCACTATGCAAATTTTGAATTTTCGCATGGGAAAAAAACGAACATAGCAAATATGCAAAATTTGCAAATATAGGATGAATATTCGTCCATATGTTCGCGAAATATCGCGATTTGGAATATGGCCTATGCTGCTCATCACTAACATCTATCGGACCATTAGTTGGTCGTCCGAAGTATGGTAAATGGGCATTAAATTGTTTACCCCATTCCCTTCCCTCTACTTAAATTGATAATATAGGTTGCTTAATATCTGGAAAGATAGAAATCTTCCAGATACCAGTGATGATCTGTTTCATATGTAGGTTAAGCATGTATAAATGAGAATCCACTTTCTACCTGTACACAACATATTCCATTGTGGGTACTGGCACATATCCAGAGAACAGCGTGGATTGATATCCCTCTGATTTCTCATACTTCCCTGAACGTACATAGCTGTGATTAACAAAACACCCTCATATTTTTTCTAACAACATGAAAGCATTCACAAGCCAAGCAAGAAGGAGCAAAACATGATGGAAATAGTCACATGGCTTCCCTTCCTAATAGCTCACCATGCAAAAGGTAAAATGCGCAGGAACTGAAGCAATGTGAACAGGATATACAGTATTTTCTTTATGTTTAAAATCTTTATGGAACTAGAAAAGATAACATACAGCATGGTTATCACACAGTCATGACAAGAGCTTTCTCTACCACTTACGAAAGCAGGAAAACCTTGTGTCTGGGTTCACATGTGATGTATAGCTGCATCATGGGGACACGCTATGACCTTGGCAGTCGACACTTGGATGGTCTTCTTTTCTTTTGTTCCACTTAAAGGGGTACTCCGGCGCTAAAACATCTTATCCCCTATCCAAAGGATATCCCCTATCCTGCTGCTGGGGACCCCCGTGATCTTCCATGCCGCACCCCGTTAGAATCAGCCCCCGGTGCGTGCTCCCTCCGGGTCTGATTACTAGCGATCACAGGGATGGAGCATTGTGACATCACGGCTCCGCCCCCGTGTGACATCACGCTCCGCCCCCTCAATTCAAGCCTATGGAGGGGGCGTGACAGTTGTCCTTGCTACTTCTTTTTATGTTTACAGGTATAGCGCATTCTTTTTATCTCCAAATCTGTATTCTGGGTTTCTCCAGTTGATATGTGCATTTCCCATGACTCACTCTCTCTGAAAATGTATTATATACCATAAATTAGTTTTTTCTGTGTATTGTCACCTTTGTTTCTAAGGATCAGATTAGGAATTGGATGTCCTGACAGCATATGTCTATATACAACATATAGTTCATGACACTACAGTAATAGGTTTTGACCCACCATACATTATAAAGCAGCTCAGTGGTGTTGATGCTTTATAAAGTAGCATTATTGACTGTTTCATTTTCATTTGGGAATAAAAAAAAGAGGTCATCTCCAGCTTGGTCACCTGGGAGTCATTCATGGATTTGTGTTGTATGTTTCCTGTTTTCGAAGACATGGATGAGCAGTACATATTACTACACAATGAAATGTATGATTTTTTTTATTTGCGACCAGTTATATAGCAGAAATATTTGACAAGAAATAAAGATGAACATATAGCATATTTCAGCTAAAACAGAATTATTGAGAACATAACACATTTAAACGTGTCACTCTCTCTCTCCCTCTAAAGGGTGCAAAAAAATTGTAACAATTTGTCTGAGTGTTATCACAAAGTAAATTACAAGTGAAACTGAGAATTAGTCACTTTGCAAATTTAAAGAAAAGTAATTGAGATAGATTGATGATGTAAATAGTGTGTGCATCCTTGTAGACTTCAATTGTGGGTTGTCATGTGTCTGTAAACAGGGATAAGTGTCTGATCTTGGGGGGGTCAAACCTCTGGACCCTCTGTAATCTCCACATCGGGGCCCGACTCTTCCCACTGAGCTCTCCGGGCTCTACCTTCTTAGGTGAGTATACTGTTTGTGTATTCTGGACTGAGCCCCCTCCGCTTGTTTCGTATTGTTAACTTCTGAGACCTTTTTGTCTCGGCAGTGACAGGCAGCTCAGTCATTACTGTCCGGCTTCAGTCGGTGATTGGCTAAGTGGGCCGCCACTGTCAAGACCAGTTCTCAGAAGGTAGGGATCAGAGCACATGTTCTGAAGACCACGGAATCTGTGCTAAGGGATGAGTTTTTAAAAGCTGGACAACCCCTTTAAAAAAGCACTCTGGGTTGTTTTTTGTTTTGCCTATATAAAACATGCACACACCACCACCCTTCCTACAGTGTCATATGTTTCATTCCAGCTCTGATAGATCCATACAGTCCATTATTATGTCTGGGTCATGTGACCAGCACTGAGGCCACTTGAAACTTACATGGCTGTATGCATTTCAGGAAGAGGTCTGTCCTGGGTGAGCTGTCTTCCTGTAAGCAACAACATGACATCAATTATCATATCCTTCCTGGCAGCTCCTAGACCCCTCCCATCCAGCTCTTTCTGTATGCTGCTGCTATCCCTCTTGAATCAGAATATATAGTTGTTATAAACCTTCACATGTTAGACTTTTCAGCAGTTTTCCTGTGTTTTTGCTTAGATTTTTCTACAATTTTGGGAAATTGTTGCAAAAACTAGTTTAAAATGCAGCAGACTACATCAAAACTGCTGTAAAAAAATGCATCAAAATTGCATATAGTGTAAACTAATACCAACCCACTCATGAGTCTTGGCAGTTCAGGCTGCTGGAGTCTAGCCAGGTAATAAGATCATTAGGTGTAGTAATGAGACTAAACCCCATTTCTCTGCAAAGCCAGAGTATTCAAGGGAAATGAATGCAGCATTTGGAAATCATTTCAGTGATCAATGACCCATGCCTGACACCTCTGCTAAAACAGGTATTACCTCTATATCATTCTCTAATAATAGCCTATACTGCACTATATAAATAAAAAAGTGCTTCTTTATACTGTCACAACACTTACACAATACCCATCCTTTGTTTGCCGTTGTCAACTGTACACATTAAAGGCATTCTTGAAATGAAGGAGCCCAAAATCTAAAATTTAGAATAAAAGAATTGTTATAGCAAGAAAAGAACATAGATGACAATCTAAAGAGCTCATTTTATGAGCATTGATCTAGCACAGTGGTTCGCAACCTTTTTTTTGCCCGATTACCCCTTGACATCCCATTCTAAAATTTGCATCCCCACATTAGAGACATTTTTCTAATGAATATAGTATAATTCATTTACTTTTGTTTACTCCATATCCAGGGGCATAGCTAGAAACCACGGGGCCCCGGTGCGAAAAATTGCCCTGGGCCCCCTACCACCTAACGACCCTCTTCCCCAATCCCGGATGACCCCTTACTCGGCTGCACAAAGATATCAGTGACTACAGTCAGGGGAATACACAACAATATAAGTGACTCACAGGCAGGGCCAGACAGACAAAACAGGCATTTAAGAGTAAGCAGCCCATTTTTCTGGAGGGGGTTCAACTGCTGGGACCCCTACCAATCAACAATCAGCTGTTATAAAGCTATAACTCCCATCATGTCTGGAGAGCCTCAGGCATTATAGGAGTTGTAGTTTTTCAACAGCTGGAGAGCCACAGATTAGGGTACAACATCACCCATCATCACTGCGGAACTTACAAGTGACTCCAGCTCTGATGGGATAGTCAGGAGAAAACACAATGATATCAGTGACCTGAGTGACGTCTTCTCTGTTGTCTTTTCTTTTCTTCTTCATCTGGTCCAGACGT
This sequence comes from Hyla sarda, assembly GCF_029499605.1. Classification (NCBI taxonomy): domain Eukaryota; kingdom Metazoa; phylum Chordata; class Amphibia; order Anura; family Hylidae; genus Hyla; species Hyla sarda. Next base: position 244,855,870 of record NC_079190.1, read on the forward strand.
AAGGACTTCTTCCAGCTCCATCTTCTCAGCAGAGTCTGACACCCGGACATCATTAACTCCTCACTTTGTCAGTAGATCCTCATCCTCTGTATGAAGACAATAATCATTATTATTGCTAGATACTGTACCCCCTGAATATAATACTGCCACACACTGCACCCCCTGAATATAATACTGCCCCCTACTGTACCCCCTGAATATAAAACTACCATCCACTGTACTCCTTGAATATAATACTGCCACCTACTGTACCCCTTGAATATAAAACTACCATCCACTGTACCTCCTGCATATAATACTGCCACCCACTGTACTCCCTGAATATAATACTGCCCCCTACTGTACCCCCTGAATATAAAACTACCATCCACTGTACTCCTTGAATATAATACTGCCACCTACTGTACCCCTTGAATATAAAACTACCATCCACTGTACTCCTTGAATATAATTCTGACATCTACTTAATCCCCTGAATATAAAACTACCATCCACTATACTCCTTGAATATAATACTGACACCTACTGTACCCCCTGAATATAAAACTACCATCCACTGTACTCCTTGAATATAATACTGCCACCTACTTAATCCCCTGAATATAAAACTGCCATCCACTGTAATCCTTGAATATAATGCTGCCGCCTACTGTACCCCCTGAATATAAAACTACCATCCACTGTACTCCTTGAATATAATACTGCCACCTACTGTACCCCCTGAATATAAAACTACGATCCACTGTACCCCTTGAATATAATACTGCCACCCACTGCACCCCCTGAATATAAAACTACCATCCACTGTACTCCTTGAATATAATACTGCCACCCACTGCCCCCCCTGAATATATAACTACCATTCACTGTACCTCCTGCATATAATACTGCCACCCACTGTACCCCTGAATATAATACTGCCACCTACTGTTCACCCTGAATTTAATACTGTCACCCACTGCACCCCCTGAATATAAAACTACCATCCACTGTACCTACTGCATATAATACTGCCACCCACTGTACCCCCTGAATATAATACTGCCACCTACTGTTCACCCTGAATATAATACTTACCTCTTAAATACAATACTGCCACACACTGTGCCCCTGAATATAAACCCTCAAAATAACCATGCTATACGCTGTACCCTCCCACACATACATCTTGCTTACACACATCTACCATTCATACACACACATTATTCATACATACATCATACATACATGACTTAGAGAAACAGAGAGTCGGCACTGATTGACCTCTGCAAATACTTCACACCTACAGAGTCCATGTCAGTGCTTGTGGAAACTATATGCTCCGTGGTGCTCAACCTTCAGAATGCAGGAATTGCATTCACATAAAGACAATGAATAAAATCAGGTGGCACTCACGGTATTGTGAACCGTATCTTCTTTATTCGGTGCGGTGCAATAAACAGACAGTGGGGCGCTTGGATCAGCAGGTAACCTGAAGAAGCGTTGGGAGCGGCGTGAAATAGCTGTCGTCCGTTACACTGGTGATCAAAGCACCCCGCTGTCTGTTTATGCACCGCACCGAATAAAGAAGATACTGTTCACAATACCGTGAGCGCCACCTGATTTTCTTCATTGTCATCATACATACAGTACATACACACATCATTCATACACACACCACCTCCGGACCCCCGAAACACATGCATTATACATACATACACACACATCATACACACACATACATCATACATACACCCGCCGCCTCCAGATCCCTCTGCATAATTCATCTCCACACATCATACATACATCCTTATAGCTTACACACATCTCCACACATCATACATATACATCTTGCTTACACACATCATTCATACATCATTCATACAGTACATACACACACATCATTCATACACATGCCTCCTCTGGGCCTGCCACACATGCATAATACTTACATATCATACATACACATACATCATACATAAACACATATCATATATACACCTGCCGCCTCCAGAACCCCCAAACAAAATACATGTCCACACATCATACATATATCCTTCTAGCTTACACACATCATACATACATCTTGCTTACACAACATCTATCATTCATACATCATACATACAGTACATACACACACACACACATCATTCATACACACGCTGCCTCCAGACACCAAACCTTCCATGCACATATACATCGCGCTTACACCTACATACATACAATACATACATACACACATTCTACACACATCATACATATACACAACATACATAGACAAACGCAATAATACAAACACACATGATACATGTACTCACACATAAAACATACATATATACACATCATACACACACACCTCACATAACACATACATGCAAACATCATACATACACATGATTACCCCCCCGGTCCTCGGCCTCCTCACCTGCATACGCCGTGAGTTCAGGGGGATCCGGTCTTGGGAATCCAAGGCCCTTTAGTCTCATAATAGAGTAGACTTGTCTCTTTGCCATGAATCCCTTAGATAACATGTCCAGTCACTCAGTAGTTTTTAATATTGCTTTAATTTCTATAAAACTGCTTGAGATTCAGCTCAGCTCCCCACATTTCCCTAGTTACGGTTACTAAGGAACGTAGGCTTTTTAAGACTCTTAGATGAAGAACATAAAAATAAAATTAATGCAATTAGAAGAAAAAGCTTTTATTGTTATTTATTGCCAAGAAAACCTGCTATGTAATTCTAGAATGTACTGTACGCTGCACCAAATAATGTATGCACCACGCCGGGATGAAATTCGCTAGTTTGCTGTTACAACTCTCAGCTTTGCTAATAACTGTCAGGTTCAGCCAAGTGAAAAAATGAACTTCCATCCGCATCAACACAACGGTTTCTAGTGCATGTACGTATTAAATGGGGAATGCGAGATGATAAGCAATGACTTCCTTACATCAGGAAATTCCCCAAGACAGCTTTTAAACAACGTAGTGAGGGATTTTGTTGAATAGATAATAACATTTCAGGTTTTATTCTTATGGTTGTTCCAAGTGGCATGTGGGGGATGGCATATATGTGAGTATAGGGAATTATTTATAGAGTAGCTTAAAGGAATGCTCTATCTTTGTGCACCTGTATCTATATTCTTCTTGCAAACAACTTAGGTTCTCATTACATCACTTTTTAGGGTACATATCAGGATATCAGTAAAATGTTGATTTTATTGGACCTTACATAGTCCAGCAGTAACTATGGCATATGCCCTGGGCAGATATAGATCAGTTAGTCTGTTTCCATAATCTCTATTATTTTTTGTTTTTTACTAGCTAGAAGACACTAGTAAAAAAATAAAATTAAATAAACAAGTACCGTAAATAAATAAATATATATTAGCTAGAAAAAAAAAAAAACATTACGGAAACAGACTGAGCTTAGTAAGTGGTACATTACATTTGATCCATTTGCGTCAATGGGCCCATCATGCTGGCATATCTTTTTGCTTACATACTAAAATGTACCCCAAAAGCTATGTACCCTAAAATCGTGAAGTGAATGGGGTCCTAAATGATGCCTACCAGGGGTAAATTGACAATGTGATATAGAATACCGCACTACTAAGGGATTCTAAAAATATGTGTCTCTCAAGAAAAAAGTGTACTCTGAGCAGCTGAGCATGCTTGTTTCTTAGTATAAGGGATAAATAAGAAGCTGACAGGTAACTCATGTTCTTGTAAAATTTTATAATCCTCCCAGTTCACTGCCCCCATCATGATAAACCATCCCCTGCCTTTATTTTTATAAATTTTTATAGTTTTCTACCTTGATGTTGCTCTGTATTTTCTGCTCAGTCTCAGTCAGATTCACAGACTGGGAAGGGGGCATTCCCCAGCAGGCGTGACATCAACTGAGGCCATACAGGGGAGAACTTCCTCCCTCACTCTGCTACACACAGTCCAGACCAGTTCAGTGTGTGAGATGAGCTATGATTTGCTAAGGCTGCGCAAACACACCCCTCTACACTCTAGACTGCATTTCCTGTTTTTGGACTTCTGCCAGGCAGGAATCCAAAGTCTGCGCAAGAGAAAGGGGGAAATGTACTCTGGACAAGTAAGGAGACACCTAGTGGCAGCTTTCTTAAACACAAATAAAACATAGAAAACATCTTTTTTTTTTTTTTTTTTTTTTTTTAAACAACGTCCATTAGAATTTTTTTTTTAAATTTATCATGAGTCCAATAGCAAAAATTAGTTTTAATGACAGTGCCCATTTAACATTTTTACACACATCTGGATTGTTGGTTGTTTTTGGACATATATCTGCTGTGTTTGGTTACCTTATCCTTAATTTTTTTCCCTTTTACTCTTATTATAATGTCATACATTTTTATAGTAGCACTATAGCACTATATAGTAGCAGGCAGCACATACAAGCTATACTATATCTGTAATGCCCACTTTATTGAGTTTCCTTGTTTTGGATTCACACCAACATACTCTTATAAACTATAAAGCAGATCTGCTCCGTGTTGTTTTCATTTGCAGGCCACCGATTAAATCCAGATTTCCCTTTGGTGGCTGAGCGATATGTGCTGTTGTAAACTGTGTCTGCAGTGTTTGAGGAAAACTATTGGACAAATCCCACTCTCCGTTCCCACATTTCAGCTAATGCTTGGCTAAGCAATGCTTTCTATCTGCTTTCATGTTTAATTCACTTTGATTCTGTGTACAAAAACATCAAGTGCTTTGACTGGCAGCTCTGTAGGCACGTAAAGAGTCTCTGTGGTAGTGAGGAGTGATAAAGGCAGATGTTGTTACCCTAAAGGCAGATGGGATTAACCCCTTGTATTTGTGACGCCAGGGTGTGGTTTAGCCTAAAACCACCCGAAGGTATAACGCTGGATCCTGGGCTAGGCACGGGGGCAATAAAGACTCGGACACCAAGTTATTGACCATGGTAGCTTTACTGAGGGTAGACAGTTGGTAAAGTCTATACAGTTCAGCCAGGGCCCAAAGAGGTGACCAGTGATGCAGAGACCTTAAGGGCTTGCTGAGACTTGTAGTAGGACTGGACAATTGAATGCAGACCATGCTGACTTGACAGATGACAGGGACTGACTTGACTTGACTTGGCTGTGACTTTAGCTTACTTGACTTGATGGTGGCTGCAGGACTGGACTTTGAGGTCTACAACACTCTGGACACAAACACTAGGCACGACTGCACTGGACCTCAGCAGGACGCAAGAGCTCTAAACTCCAAGGGGGAGATTTATCAAAAACTGTGCAGAGGAAGAGTTGTGCAGTTGCCCATGGCAACCAATCAGATTGCTTCTTTCATTTTTAAAGAGAACTGTGAAAAATGAAAGAAGTTACCTGATTGGTTGCCATGGGCAACTGGGCAACTTTTCCTTTGCACAGGTTTTGATAAATTTCTCCCCCAAGAGAGAGAAGCTAGCTCCACCCAGGGCTTATATGGGGGAGACTAGCAGGGAACCCATGGGTCACTCTTGGGATCACCTGGTCACTGGTACCTCCTGGGTAATAATCACATAACATATTATATGATATAACTCTTAAAGCAATATTACATTTTATAACACTTTACATGGTAAAACATAGGGGGCCTTGGGGAAACTGAAGGAGGCTGCCTGACAGGACAGCAGGAGCACGGGGTAACACCTCCCGTACTGGGCCACCACATCCCCACTGAAAAAACCTTCCAAAAGACCTTTTCTCAAAATGAAGACTGTTGTCGGAACACTATTATGTATTTCACAATACCCACTGATCCCAGAGTTGAATGAGTTGTTCAGTCTAGACAATGCCATGTGTAAGGAGGTCACATAGATCACCTGTTACTTTTAATGGTTACATGCTGGGAAATGTAGTTTTGCATCATCTGTAGGGCCATAGTATGGAAACCACTGTTCTAGAGTAAAGAGACATTTTTCATCTTACACTTGATTCAGGCTCACAGTTGGCTATCCCTATTAGAACTATTTCTAAAGAATGAAGACAAACTGTTTAAAGTAAATATAAAAATTACTTAAACAGAAAAATTTTATATGTTACTTAATACCTGCTCCTGATCATGTATATATATATATATATATTTTTTTTTTATGTGTCTAGACCCTATATTTCTATCACAAATACCTTCTTTCTGTTGCTCACTTGGTTTTTCATCCTGAGGGAATGGTTCTCATTCTACATGACTCCTCTTCCTCCCTGAGACTGGATGTCTTCATCCAATCACTGCAAGTTGCTCTGCAAGCCACTCCTCTCTGTTCTCATGCTGCAGTCTGATAAGACAGAAGTGAGCACAGAGGAGTGCTAGTTGTGCCTCTATGTACTGGACTTTGTCCAAGCCTGTACTTCAACTTCAGAATTAAGTTCTGGATGGTATGAGGACCCCTAGTGGTGTTTTTTTTCTTCTTTTTCTATAAGCCATGATTTCTATAAAAAGTAAATCAAATTTTCGTATGTAGTATATTAGAATAATTAAAGTTTTGCCAAGATGTGGGGAAACTTGGCTGCAAGTGATCAACTTTCTTGCAGCGCCCCCACAGGGGAAATTAGGTACAGACCTCCAGAGTAACAGACACTTTTTGCCGTTGCTCTTTATCAACTTCCTTATATGGAATAAAAAAACAGATTTACCTAATACAATATTATCTTAATTGTCCTCTCCAACAGTTGCAGATCTGTCAAAAAAGTCTGGATCCCAAAATAGTGTGCATTTTGTCGCTGCACAGTTTTTGCATGTTATTACCAGAATATTCTCACATATAAACCAGTGATAAAACTTCACCAGGCATTTGCAAAATAATTGTTTTGTCTATTGTAGGCTGTCTCATATTTTCTTTAAAGTGGCTCCCAAGTGGCATTTTACTTTGAGGAGGAAATACTTGTGGTATATTCTAAAACAAAGAGCATTGTTGTTTGGCTCAGCGTCAATAGACTTAAAGCCAGTTAGACCGGACCTGCTCAAATGCATGGATTAGGCCAAAGTTAATGCTCATTAAGGTCAAGGTAGGATTTAACGTATAGGGGCTGTTTTCTTACGCTTACTATTTACTGTTTTGCATCTTGCGGTTATTGTCTACTTATAATCTACAGGGTATTATCATGAGAATGAAAAGATACTATGAAACAGTCACATTCTTGTGGTGACTGTCTCCAGCCAGGCTGGTGCCTGGTGTCCCCAGCCAATGGTAGCAGCACATTAGGCCCCGACTGAGGGGGTGCAGAGGCCCATCTACCGCAAGGGCACCTGTATCATATATGGCATACTGTAGCTCAAGGCCCTGCTCCGTGTTTTGTATTAAAGCACAATAGTATCAAGATAGGCTTCTGTGCTGTAAATGTTTTTAAATGATAGAACCAAATATTGAACCAAAGCAAGACACTAGTGGGGGCCTCTTGGTCTGCTATGTCTCTACTTCTATTATACCCTGTTGCGTCTGTAAGGCCTCATTCACATGGCAGACATTCCACAAATAGCATGTTCCATTGGCACTAGGGTTGTTCAGAAATGCGCTTTCCTTTATAGAATGGATGATTGGCTTCAGGGGGACCCGGCTCACGGCTCTGATTGACCAGACAGGTAAGTTGGCTTAAAAGAGGATTTATTGACCATAATACAACGCGTTTCGCTGCGCATGCGCAGCAAAGCGCGTTGCATTATGGTCAATAAATCCTCTTTTAAGCCAACTTACCTGTCTGGTCGATCAGCGCCGTGAGCCGGGTCTCCCTGAAGCCAATCATCCATTGCCCTACAAACTTCAGAGGGCTGCAGACGACCTACTGTACATACCTATTTCATTGTTGTGTATGTGATTACACAACCACCCTGGGTGAGCAGTTAATTTATATACTAATCTCACTATCTGGGTCCAAACAACATAATTTTATGGAGCGCTTACTTCCCTAGCTCTTTATAGAATTTGAAAGGCATTTCCAAGTGGCTTCTGCCAAAAGATTTGCTGTCTTTCAGTATTCTTACCTCTTGAAATAAATGGAATAAAAAGTGGTAGCAATAAAAACTACAGCTATTACTTTGTAATAAACAAGCCCTCAAATCAATGGAAAAAAAATCTCAGAGCATAGTGACACATGCCCTTTTTTGTTTGTTTGTTTGTTTTTAGACAGCAGTAAGAAGTAGTATAATATTTAAAAAAAAATCACTGTGAAAAATGTATTTTTTCATTACATCCTATTGTACATTTGACTCGCTTTGTTTGTCATAACTTCTTGCATTAGCTTAATAAAACATAGATGTTAGGCTTGACACAAAGTAAAGGCGTTCAGACTTTCAACATGTTTTCTGCTGTCTTAGCACTCGATTTATGAGAGATGACAGTGTGCTCGATGCAGTCTTCCACAGCATTCACTATTTACCCTCTGGCTATTCCGAGAAGTTATTGTTTCAGCTTTCTGATTTGTGACCAAAATGAGTTCTCCTTTTTTGGGAAGGACGTGTTTAGGCATCTGATTCTGTCTCAGGCAATACTGTGTTATAACCCTAGAAAAAAAGAGAATATCCATTCCTACTACTAAACAAACCGATCAGTTACTTCATGCTGACCAAACCATGGGCATCAGAAAAAAGGCAAAGGGTCCCCTATTACAATGAGTTGTGATTTACTCTGAAAAGCTGGGACATATCAGACAAGTCTAGTTTAAAGATGACATGGAGAGTATGGGATAAAAAAAATAAAATAGAAGCTGACTCTACTATTGTTTTTCCCCGCCCAACTGAGGTTGATCGACGGGTCTTTCCCCCTATTTATGTATAGGTAGAGACCACTCAATCAAACCCAACTGGGCAGGAAATGGATAGTTTGTCCAGTTCCTGGCTTACCTGGAAACTAAATTATAGATTATAGTCAACACGAAGAACCAGACAGGTTCCTTTTAAAGGCTATGAGCACTTTTGAAATACATTTTTTTTCTTGCTTTGTACTTATTATTGTGCAAAAGAAATCATTCAAGATGACCACATCTTCCAATGAAAAATTATCAATTTCTTACCACCGAGGCATAATGGGCCATCCTCTTGGAACCACTCAGAGAATCCTTCAAAAAGCTTTTCAATTTTGGAAATTAGCTGATGATCAAAAAGAAATGACCCCAACAAAATGGCCCTACAAACCACACCAAAAATGTTTTAGCAAACTTTAGGGACACCTTGTATAAATAACACTCACCCGTGATGGACTTGCTTGCAGAACTTTATTTCATAAAAGCAGATGGGTACAGTGGGTGGAAACAGAGGAGCAACCTCACGGCAACAGACTGTTACCAGCACCCAAGCTCACTCCTTCGGGCCGCCGATGACCCGAAGAAGTGCGCTTGGGCCCAGGAAACAGTCTGTTGCCGCGAGGATGCTCCTCTGTTTCCACCCACTGTACCCATCTGCTTTTATTAAATAAAGTTCTGCAAGCAAGTCCATCACGGGCATGTGCGTTATTTCCATTCTTTTGCAAGTATTGGACATTTACATTGCTTCAGAGAACTGCACCCCCGTGCAAGTCCCTATATAGGTGTAGCCGCAACCATCTACCTTAGACATGTTCAGAAGACAGTAGCGGTGCCGGACGCATCTTCTGCTTGCTTTAGATTGCTGCCTTGTATAAGAAAGTTGGTTCATTTTCTATTTGTGGTGTCCCGGTACCGTATTGCATACCGTACCTTGGTAGAGGTCCCCAAAGTCAGAGTTCCTAGGACTGATGGGGTCCCTCTTTTCTAGTTAGCCCCTCATCACCCCTCAGTTAGCTCATTTTCATCTAAATATAAATGTACATATGTATATTTAAATGCCTACCTGTTAGCGTTGCAGGACCTTAGGTCATGTGACTCGGTGTTCAGAACTCTATGGTTTGTTGAAGGACCTTTGGTGGTTCTTATACCAGGTGTTCACCCACAATGCCATGTAACGGTGAGTGACAGCTGTATGGACCAATCCAAAACCGCTCAGCCCCTGCCCATATAAGGGAGCTGCAGCCATTGATCGCTCTCTTGGGTTGCTGACATTGGATGAGGTAGGACCTCCGCAACTTACTAAAACAATTACTAGGCCTAAGCCTTGCGGCCTCGGCCCACGCTAAAGACTGAGAGTTCTTACAATTCCCTGCTAACTCCAGTGGATCTATGCTACAAAAATCCTCCTAAACTAAAGAGAACGTACAAGGTCCCTACCACCTGTCAATCGCTTCTTCAGCTGTATATAGACTCTGTTATCTGGACTGTTGTTACTGCTGCATGTTACCGAAAATCATTTGTAAAGTTTCTACAAGTTTTCAGCTAAGCACTGATGGTGGACAATCCGTTATTCCACACTCACCTATCGCTCTTGGGAAGGGTGGCGATAGGCCCAACGTTACCTCAGCATCTAACCCTCACCCTGGCGTCACGAGTGACAAGGGTTAATAAACCCCTGGTACCTGCTCAGCAACACCCCAGCTACCCTACACCCCCCCGAGGCGTACCACATATTCAGGAAACAAATCAACTATAGACAAAAACAAACAGTGCAAAGGTGTCCATAGCATGTTATATCTGCAGGTCAGGTCCCATAGTATACAATTGGAAACTGTAGCAAATGTATATCCTAAGCACTGCAGAATGCATGTACAGTACAGTACGAGTGCACACCACTGTATGTTAGCCATTGTCTCTATGACAGCTTCTTCCCTATATGGATACGAAATGTATGGAAATGTATACAAATGGGAACAACTTTGCTTATACCATCTGTTATTGATGGCTTAACATTGACTCCGTAGATAGTCTCATCCTGTCAACTAGAGACAGTGAATACAAATCCACTTCCTTCCGAGGGTGAATTGCAAGCAGGAGTATACAACAGGTGGCCCATTCTTTCCTCGTGGACCTCATGCAGTGATAATCTGTGATAGCAATTAAGAGGGATCTCAATCTTGTGGCTTTCTTATTCACTGAGATCCTCTAGTCTGAATGTATGTGGGTCATCTGTATGGCATCTCTCACGTGTTACCAAGCTGCTAGTATGATTGATAATATATCATGTCTATTAATATCTTAAAGGGGCACTCCCCCCCCAGACATCCAAAGGATAGGGGATAAGATGCCTAGAGGCGGAGTACCCCTTTAATGTGTTCCTCTTTCTGTACGCTACCACATTTGTCCCTTTAGTTCACTATTTCTATAAATGCAATCAATTGTGTATTTGTCTTTACAATTTCATTATTGTCTAAACTAAATACAATGGCGGGGTGGTAAATTGCTTTTTGGATAAACTCATTCTGGCCTGGAGACACCTATTTAAACATAACTTTTATTGTATCTATTAAAATCAATTGGCTCAGAGGATCATTTAGTGTTAAAATCCCTAAATTGTTAGGAGGTATATGAGCACCAATATGAATTGGCTGATATTACTCTTCTAATAATAATCCAAGCTCAAGTAGATGCCCCTTATGAGATGCCCCTTATTGCCATAGCATATACGGGTGGCATGTATGTGGTGTTATAATCCCTTTTTATACGAGGTGTGTTTATTGCCTGTGGTAGTAGGGGCTTGAACCCTGATTATTATCAAAGCAAGAGTTACCTGCTCATTCATATTGGTGGGTTTTTATCTTGCCCAACAGCATATACAGTGATCCTTCAACTTACAATGGCCTCAACATACAATAGTTTCAACATACAATGGTCTTTTCTGGACCATTGTAACTTGAAACCAGACTCAACATACAATGCTATGGAATCTGCAAAACATGTCAATGGCTTGAAGAACCGACCAATCAGAATGCGTAAAAACCCTTTATTCCTAAAGTGCATGCACTGACTGGTGTCTGGTAGCGCACCCTAGAGTACAGGGAAGGTATTACATGTTCTGAACTAGTACCAGGGTTAGCTGCTCCTTTGGACACCAAGAAGGGCAACTCCATTTTACTTTTTTAGGACATTGCATGTACTGTACAGCACCCTGAAAAAGCTCCTGTCTTCTACATAGAGCAGTGTTTCCCCAACGAGGGTGCCTCCAGCTGTTGCAAAACTAAAACTCCCAGCATGCCCGGACAGCCAAAGGCTGTCCGGGCATGCTGGGAGTTGTAGTTTTGCAACAGCTGGAGGCACCCTGGTTGGGAAGCACTAATATTGACAGTGATTTACAGCTCCCAGCAGATCTTTCTTACTTTTATATGTAAGGATTTGCTTTATCTATATTACTTATCTACTTATTTTTCTTTAATTCTCACCTTTTCCTATTTTTGGATGACATTTTGGTGGCTTCAGAACCAATTACCAGGTTTCCATAGAGTTATGCTCTCAACATACAATGGTTTCAACATACAATGGTCGTCCTGGAACCTATTGATATTGTAACTTGAGGGACCACTGTATTATCATGGGCAGTTGTTGAGTTCGTTTATTTGTATTCACGTAATAAAAGTTATACTTTACTAGTTTCTTCCAGGTGAAGGATATTTTTAGTTGTTATTTCAGAGATCTATATTCTATTAATACTATTATTATTATTATTATTATTATTGATAATAATAATAATAATAATAATAATATGCAGGGATTGTTTAATACATTTTATGTTAATTATGAAATTAAAGTGTAAAGCACTGTCACTGTTAATGGTGTCATATGTTCCATTGGGCGCACTGAGGAGACAGATGGGCAGTAGAGATTCCATCTACTCTTTTGGTCAGACCAGGCATTTGGGATCTTAATTATGTGACAACACCCATGACTGATTATGCTTTAAGCCACAGGACATGATCCGACCTCCTATTAAGAGAGCATAGATGGAGTGCTGTGATGCCCTGTGAGAAGCTGAGATAGACATAAACGTAACACTTATTAAAATGATAAATGTTCTAGTTTTCTTAGCCAATGCATGATTGTTTAAAGGGGTTGTCTGGGGACAAAAAAAAGTTCTTTATTTATTTATTTAGGTTTTTTTTAACATGATTTATTAGGACTTAATGTTGTGATTATGTAAACTGCTGCATTCTCACACATCGACTTCACTCTCTGGGTCCGTAACCTCCAATCCTTGTTGGTTCTGACCCCACCGTGCACTTCCTCCTCATTCTGGAGGTGCTCCTTAGTGAAACGTGGTCTGAAATAATGGGTATAGGGGATTCCCAACTTACCCCCAAAAGATGATGTCTGGTGAAGGAAGGGCCAGGGATGTTGGATTTCAACCTCATGATCCTTTTGTATTCAGAGTTGAAGCACCATCAAGGAGTCTGGAAACGGCTTACCCCTCCTCTTCAAACTGAGCCCAGAGACAGAGCCAAATGTTCAAGTATGTGAAGGATTTGGAAGTGACAGCTGTTAACTGAACCAACGTTCAGGCAACAGCTATTGAACGTGTATGGGCGCCCTTAGCAACATAGCTATAGGGTTAAATAGACTGAACACGGTCTCCAATTTGGTGTGCTTCATAGTGGCATACATTGCATCTCATTAAAGGGGTTATCCAGGAATTGAAAAACAGAGATAATTTCTTTCAAAGACTGCTCCTTGTCTGTCTCCAGGTTGGGTGTGGTTCTGCAGTTAGGTGCCATTAAAGTGAATGGAGCCAAGTTGTAATACCACACCCAAAGTGGAGACAGACAGGGAGCGGTCTTTGAAAGAAATTATTCCTGTTTTTTTCATCCTGGATAACCCCTTTAAGTATTGTCTTAGCACAACATACAAAACTTACAACATACAAAACTGTGCTTTATGCTATGCTATATTTCTAACTGAATAAACTGTAACAATGAAACATTACAAACAAAACTTGGCCCATTATTTTGAGCAGTTGAATGTTCTATAGGATTTACAAAACGTCTAGTAAGCAAGTGCAGCTGATTCTGGTAGGCTAGCTTTACACCAGTAAGCAGTGTACAACAAGATTCGCTTAACATAATGGATACATAGACTTTTGTTGAGGGGGCGGGCGAGACGTCACGGGGGGGGGGGGGCGAGACGTCGCGAGGGGCCGGGCGTGACAGCACGCCCGGCGGCTGCGAACACGGGAGCCCGCACACAGCGTCCGGAGTAATGAACTTCCGGACGCTGTGAGCGGCGCTCTGAAAGTCAGGGCAGTGCACAACCCCTTTAAGGGCCCTATTACATGGGCAGGCTTGCTGTAGTAGATGAGCGCCGATTTTAGTTATCTACGCTAATTTACGGAGCCTTCTCAAAGCTCGATCAGTCATGCGACCCTTTAAATTCTTAATTATTGGCCGCACATCCCCTGTTCACACAGACGGCAATGTGTGGCTGCTAATAATTTTCTTAGCCACACAAAAAATGTGATCACATTCCAAGGAAAGCTAATTTACCCCATAATTGGCCTCTGTAAAGGGGCCTTAATCAGGTTCTCCGTTGGAAAACATTTTTTTTTAAATCAACTGGTGCCAAAAAGTTAACCAGATTTGTAAATGACTTCTAGAAAAAAATCTTAATCCTTCCAGTACTTATTAGCTGCTGAATACTACAGAGGAAGTTGCATAGTTATTTTCATCCTGACCACAGTGCTCTCTGCTGACACCTCTGTCTATGTCAGGAACTGTCCAGAGCAGGAGAGGCTTGCTGGACAGTTGATTAAAGTTGATTAAAAACTATTGTTTTCCACCAGAGTACCCCTTTAAGCAGTACAGCATGGCTGAACCTAGAGGTAGACATGATCTATAAACTGCAAAAAAAAATATAAAAAATGCTCTAAGGGCAATGTAAATTACTTCTAGTCTGGGCATGCTGGAAGTTGTAGTTTTGCAACAGCTGGTGACACCCTGGTTGTTAAAGACTGCCTAAGAGAGTGGTCTCTTTCCCTTTATAAGCACAATACGCATCTGCTCTACTTTCTAGGTTGTCTATTAGACTAATTATAATGTGAGTTCACAACAGCTGTGAGTCGATACTTCAAAGCATTCATCACCATTGCAGGTGATACAGGAATGCCGGTACAGGGTATGACAATACCATTAAGTCATTGTCATGGACGGACTTTTTTTTCCTAAGAATTTTTAAGGTGAGATCATCGAAACAAGTGACATTAAAGCTTTACCAAGAGCCTTCTGATACTCGTTCCTTAAGAAAGTTGTGATGTGAAGACTATACATTCAAAACGTAAAGGAAAATAAGATTTTGTATGTCAGTTCTCATTATTCCACAAAAAGAATGTACTTACATCGCAGCTCGCAATTCAATAACTTTATACCATGGTTATGTGGTAGTGGGGTGTGATGAGGACAGATGTTGTTACCCTAGGGGCAGATGGCATTAACCCCTTGTATTGGGCTAGGCACGGGGGCAATAAAGACTAGTGGAGACTAGCAGGGAGCCCATAGGTCACTCTTGGGGTCACCTGGTCACTGATACCTCCTGGGTAATAATCACATGACATAACTCTTAAAGGTACAACACATTTTATAATACAATACACTGCAGAACATATGTACAGGGGGGAAACAAGTGCAAGGGGTTCTGGGGGCACTGAAGGAGGCTGCCTGACTGGGTAACATCTCCCGTACTGGGCCTAAATGAAATCATGGCTGCTAGCTTCTAGGGCTAGCAAGCGTAAACTATCTGAATTTCGGCAGCATTGGGCCATAAACGATCATGCTGCTGCATTGCAGAGGCGTAACCTGAATATCCAGGGTTCCTCTGCAAAATATGTAGGGCAACCACACGTATTATGTGCCATTTATAATGCTTGGACAACCTTGGACACAAGACTCTGGTGTGACTACTACTTCTGTCTGCACCCTCTATAACCAGAGGAGTAACTTGTAGCTTCTGGGCCCCGATGCAAAATCTGCAACAGGGCAACATGTGCCAATTAAAATACTAGTTTCTTATGGGGCAGATATGCTTTGGGGGCCCCTTTGGCACCAAGGCCCTGGTGTGACTGCTACCTCTGCACCCCTACAGCTACACCCCTATATATAACTATGTTCCTGCTCATAGCATTTTCCTTTATCGCAAGGTATAAGAGAACTCCAGATTGTAAAATTCCCTCTACACTAGATAAAATAGAGGAAAAAAGGCTGAATATGACCTACTGGGGTATGTTCATACAGCGGAATGTCCATGCGGAATTCTGCCGGAAAATTCCACAGCGACATTTACTCAACCCCCAAAAAGCATGTGATTCAATTCATAAGATTTCTGCCCCCAGAATTTAATGAGCACATGGTGGTTGTTCTATTATATTTCCCAGACATAGTGTTGGGTATCTATAGCTATCTAGAAGGAAAAGCACATTCCTTCTAAGTGTCTGCTGAGTGATGAGGCACAGGTGTACAGTAATGACAGTGTCCTATAATAAGGAACAATAATAACCTCCGAGTACACATCTATTTTATTCCTGTGCAACCCCCTAATGTGAAACAGACTAAGAAGAACGAGTACGTGATGTGTCCCCAATAACGCACAAAAGATCTCAGTGTTTTGTCGGCATTTACATAGTTGCTTACCGTATTTATCGGCGTATAACACGCACTTTTTAGGCTAAAATTTTTAGCCTAAAGTCTGTGTGCGTGTTATACGCCGATACCCCCCCAGGAAAGGCAGGGGGAGAGAGGCCGTCGCTGCCCACTTCTCTCCCCCTGCCTTTCCTGGGGTCTAGAGCGCTGCTGTCGGCCCTTTTCACCCCCTGGTTATTGGCGCCGCTGCCCGTTCTGTCCCCCTGACTATCGGTGCCGGCGCCGATAGCCAGGGAGAGAGAAGCGGCGCCGACAGCCAGGGGGAGAGAAGGGGCAGCGGCACCCATTGCCGGCGCCGCTGCCCCGTTGCCTCCCCGGTGGCATAATTACCTGAGTCCGGTCCGCGCTGCTCCGCTGCTCCAGGCCTCCGTCGTGCGTCCCCGGCGTCATTGCTATGCGCTGAACGGCGCGGCGCATGACGTCAGAGCGCTGCGCCGTGCATAGCAACGACGCTGGGGACGCACGACGGAGGCCTGGAGCAGCGCGGACCGGACTCAGGTAATTATGCCACCGGGGATGGGGGGAGGCAACGGGGCAGCGGCGCCGGCAATGGGTGCCGCTGCCCCTTCTCTCCCCCTGGCTGTCGGCGCCGCTTCTCTCTCCCTGGCTATCGGCGCCGGCACCGATAGTCAGGGGGACAGAACGGGCAGCGGCGCCGATAACCAGGGGTTAAAAAGGGCCGACAGCAGCGCTCTAGACCCCAGGAAAGGCAGGGGGAGAGAAGCGGGCAGCGACGGCCTCTCTCCCCCTGCCTTTCCTGGGGGTATATCGGGGTATACACGCGCACACACGCACCCTCATTTTTTCATGGATATTTGGGTAAAAAACTTTTTTTACCCAAATATCCGTGGTAAAATGAGGGTGCGTGTTATAGGCCGGTGCGTGGTATACCCCGATAAATACGGTATTTTATTAAACATTCCTATACATAATTTTTGTTGTTTCCATTTTTATTTTATTTTTTATCAGACATGTCAAATTTTTTTTATTTTCTTTCCCCAAGTTAAAGGGGTATTCTTATCTGGGAACAAAGGCACTGAACCCCCTCTTTCCTGCCTATGGCTGCCGGAGATGGTCAGAAAGCCGAATACAGCCAAGCTGGCCATTTTACACAATTTGTGTCATTCCATTTGTGTAAAATAGACAGCTCATCTGTTTTTGACTTTTTAAACACCTCTGGCACAAGCAGGAGTGGCCTTAAAGGGGTACTCCGGCGCTTAGACATCTTATCCCCTATCCAAAGGATAGGGGATAAGATGCCTGATGGCGGGGGTCCCTGTGATCTTGCACGCAGCACCCCAGTTAAAATCAGTCCCCGGAGCATGTTTGCTCCGGGTCTGATTACCGGAAACCGCGGGGCCGGCGGAGTGTGACGTCACGCTCCGCCCCTCAATGCAAGCCTATGGGAGGGGTCGTGATGGCTGTCACGCCCCCTCCCATAGGCTTGCATTGAGGGGCGGAGAGTGACAGCTGTCACACCCCCTCCCATAGGCTTGCATTGAGGGGTGGAGCGTGACGTCACACTCCGCCGGCCCTGTGGTTGCCGCTAATCAGACCCGGAGTGAACATGTTCGCTCCGGGGACTGATTTTAACTGGGGTGCTGCGTGCAAGATCTCGGGGGTCCCCAGCGGCGGGACTCCCACGATCAGGCATCTTATCCCCTATCCTTTGTATAGGGGATAAGATGTCTAAGTGCCGGAGTACCCCTTTAGTTTCAAGATAGATACGCGCAGGGCTCAAGTCCTGCAGGAACGCATGGGAACTGAGTTTCTGCACTTTTTCCAAAGCAGGAACACTGTTCCCATTAGCAGGAGTCCTGCAGGACCAGCCCTTGAGTGAAAATCTTGGGGAGTTCCCAGACTTTTTTTTCCCAGGACTTGACCTCTGGGTACGGGTCATAGAGGTGGGACTCGCATATAGGGGGCATTTATGGTATATACTGTGAATATATAATAGCCCTTGAAGCAACACCAGAAATGCCTATACAAGTGTCTCTATCTGATAACATAATATTACTAATAATCGCTGCAGAAATGAGGTGGTTGTGACTTGCCATTAGCTGGAGAAGAAAACTGCCGAGTTTTTAGGCTAAGTTCACACTGCTTGTGTGCTAACTATTTTTTAACAGTGAAACGTAAACACAGAACAGTGTGAACCCAGCCTTGTTTTTGGAAGAAGTTGGCACAATGCATTATAGAATGTTCAAGTGTCGGCAATAGTCAGCGGCAGCCAGGGATCAAGTCATTGTTAGCGGAAGTGCTTGAGCTAGGAGGGTTGTCACAATGAGACAACTTTATTATGTTTTAAGCAATACAATACATGTAACCTGCCATTTATCTGTGCAATGCCTAAATGAATACACTCTAAAAAAATACAATAGACAAAATAAAACATTGTGATAACAGTGAGTTTTGTAAAATAACAATCTTGGCATTGCTATATCTGTGCGTAAGTCAGTCATTTTAAAGGACTGTTATTCTCGACAATGTGACTTTTACTTAGCAAGTAATGCCATTTGTTAAAATGGGGCAATGTAACATGTTGGATAAAATATTAAAAGGCATCGCAAAAGTCACATTAAAAGACTTGCTAGTCTGAATAAATAAATACATAAATAAATAATCTGCCGTAACCTTCTGCTCCCCTCCGCTGCTACCATTCTGATGGGGCCTGATCCCACTGCTCAGCACTAGCTGGTCTTAGGCTAGGTATATATTGCATTTGTGTACCAGTTAGTTTTATCTGTGCGCATCCCACCGAGAACAGGATGCCGACATATACTGTTAAAAGGGTATTCTGGTCAAAAACTATTTTTTTTTTCCATATAAAACAGGTTTGTAAATTACTTCAAAAATCTTAATCCTTCTAGTACTTATCAGTTGTTGAAGCTGTGTAGTTCTTTTCTGTCTGGCAACAGTGCTCTCTGCTGACACCTCTGTCTGTCTCAGAAACTGTTTAGAGCAGAGAGGTTTTCTATGGGGATTTGCTCCTGATACTCTGGACAGTTCCTGAGACAGACAGAGGTGTCAGCAGAGAGCACTGTTGTCAGACAGAAAAGAACAACTCAGCTTCAGCAGCTGATAAGAACTGGTAGGATTAATATTTTTTTAATAGAAGTAATTTAAAAATCTGTTTAACTTTCTGGAGTCAGTTGATATGAAAAAAAAAAAAGTTTTTCACTGGATTACCCCTTTAAAAGGAGCAGCGGACCCCATTGATTTCAATAGCTGAATGGAATCACCTAGTGACTTTGTTCAGACTACATATGCTATTTTCAGCAGACTCCAAACCTAGCCTTAGGGTTTGTTCACACGGGCGGATTACCTGCGGAATTTCTGCATCGTATTTGCTGAGGAAAATCCGCAGCGGATTTTGCTACCATTGACTTCAATGGGTCATCAGAAAATCCGCAATAGAGGCAGTTTTGCAGATTTTCCTTCGGACCCATTGAATTCGATGGTAGCAGATTATCTGCTGCGGATTTTCTGCAGAAAATACGCTGTGGAAATTCTGCAGGTAATCTGCCCGTGTGAACGTACCCTTAGTCTAGATAAAAGGAAGCGCCTGCTCAGCCAGTCACTGGCGCCAGCAATGACCTGTCTCCCCCAGTGATTGTGTTGGGACGGAGACAGGGAAGTGTTGAGCAGCAGACAGTGGCAGTGGCGGAGGATGGCAGCAGGTTACTACAGGCTTTCTTTTATTTATCGCCAGACAACCTCTTTAATCTGCAGACCTTGTGTGAACATGTTCTTAGTGTAATTCATTCATGACCTAAAAATCATTAACACTGATAACCGAATCAATAGAAATATATTAAAACTCCTTCCTGTAAATGTACATGGTTTATGGAGAAAATATTCGGTTTTCAATTGTGACTTTGGATTTAAATTAGTCATTTTGGGAATATTTTTTACTGAGTGTCACTTCCGGACAAGAAGTATAGTATCCAGTAAACTGTAGGCAAACTCAAGGAACAGATGTGTTTTACTGTAGATTGATTTTGTGAAATTTCTGGGAAGTTTCTAGGCTCAAAGCCATGTTCTGGGGATTATTAATATGTACCTCACCCACACCAATAATGAACAGATCCCAGGAAAAGGGGAACAAGAAGAAATGTTGCAGCCGCTCACGTGCATTTTAAATAAATGATAGAGCATTGTGTATCCTATAAACTTAAACAAGTGCTTTTAATTCTTGCTATGCAGAATAAAGAACAGTAAATACATGTATTATATCTGTGGTGTCCCGGTACCGTATTGCATCCAGTACATAGTGTAGAGGTCCCCAAAGTCAGAGTAACTACGTTCAGGTAGGGTTCCTTAAGTGGGAAAGCCCCTAGTCGTCTCTCCTTAAGACTAACTGTAATGTTAATAAATGTATATATTAATAATTATATCTATATT
The DNA here is from genome assembly GCF_029499605.1 of Hyla sarda. NCBI lineage: Eukaryota > Metazoa > Chordata > Amphibia > Anura > Hylidae > Hyla > Hyla sarda. The sequence continues at coordinate 244,876,724 of NC_079190.1, forward strand.
TTATAGAAATGTATAGTACTTACCTTGTTCAGCGCCGCAGGACCTTCGGTCATGTGACCATGCTAGTAACCTCTATGGTATGTTGCAGGCAGGACCTTAGGAGGTCCTTGGGTCACGTGTTGCCCACAAATCTCTGTAATGGTGATTGACATCCGTTTGGACCAATTAGTGTTAGTCCAGCCCCTGCCCATATAAGGGAGCTGCGTCCAATTATCGCTCTCTTGGGTTGCTGCTCTCGTGGATGCCGGACTAACAGGACGGTGTTACGCAACTTTCAAAGACATGCTAGGCCTCAAAACCTACGGCCTCAGCAGAACCAAAAATCTTGAGTTTTACTCTAATTCCTGCTAATGCTAGCGTGACTACTGGATCGCAACTAATTCCCCTAAATCCAGTGGAACAGCGCAATATCTTAAAAGACTCTTACTGCTAAAGTCCCAACCATCGTCAATCTCCAAAAGAAGCGGCCGTTGGCTGTCCGGGCATGCTGGGAGTTGAAGTTTTACAACATCTGGAGGGCCACAGTTTGAGACCACTGGTCTAAAGCTACATTTGAACTATTTCACACACTTTTACTAGTGTAAAGTGAAGTGTATATGGCTTAAAGGCATATACCTTGTTTTCCAGTCCGGTGCCATAAAGTTAAATAAATCTTAATCCTTCCAGGACTTATCAGCTGCTGTATGCAGCAGAGGAAGTTGGATTTCTTTCTGGAGTTCTTTTCTGTCTGACCACAGTGCTCTCTTAGCTACACAAAAAATGTGATCACATTCCTAGGAAAGCTAATTTACCCCATAATTGGCCACTGTAAAGTGTCCTTAATCAGGTACTCTGGTGGAAAACAATTTATTTGAAATCAACTGGTGCCAAAAAGTTAACCAGATTTGTAAATTACTTCTATAAAAAAATCTTAATCCTTCCAGTACTTATTAGCTGCTGTATACCACAGAGGAAGTTGCATAGTTATTTTCAATCTGACCACAGTGCTCTCTGCTGACACATCTGTCCAAGTCGGGAACTGTCCAGAGCAGGAGAGGTTTGCTACTGGATTTGCTCCTACTCTGGAGAGTTCCTGACATGGACAGAAGTGTCAGCAAAGAGCACTGTGGTCAGACAGAAAAGAACTTCACAACTTCCTCTAGAGCATACAGCAGCTGATAAGTGCTGGAAGGATTAATATTTTTAAATAGAAGTAATTTACAAATCTGCTTAACTTTCTGGCACAGCTATCAAAGATTGTTCAAGTGATGCTGAGTGAGCCAAAGAGTTCAACACTACAATTCCCAGAATGTAATGGTTCCCCTCAACTCTTCATCACAGTCCAATCACCATGCTCCCTCACTCACCTCCCACAGCACTCCTGCCAGTTGTTGCCCAATGATGCTGCAGAACATTGCTTGCTTTACTGATCAAACTATCTCACCACACTGCAAATCTACAAAAGTTAATGTATTCATTGCCTGACTGTTCCTCTGCCTGTGGCAATACTTGGCACAAGGCAGCATGCTGTAAACACACAATATTCTTCCTTAAAGAGTATCTGTCATCAAACCATATTTTCTAAACTAACTCAAATTATATTCCCTAACTACACCTAACACCCCTTCTACCCTTAAAAATTAAGTGGGCGTTCCCCAGCAGGCGCGATGTCACTGAAGCCTGCAAGAGTTGTGCCTCGCCAAGCACCACACGCACTTCTTGCCAGGCCAAGAGGAGACCAAACTAACTGTTTGACTTGTGCAAGGAACAGAACAGAGCCTAGTGGCAATTTTTTCACATTAAAAACATATAAAGGTTGAAAATTTTAACAGCAAGTAAATATGAAAGTGTCTTATAATTACATAAGGAACAATATAATAAAAGTTTAGTTTGGTGACAGGTACTGTTTAAATGTCCCAATAAAATGATATCTATGTGTATGGCAGGGAGATAGTGATGTAGACAATAGGGGCTGCTCAGAGGTGGTGACATCACTCAGGGGGCGGGGCTTGAGCTCAGAGACAAGATAAGGCCACACTTTCTGAGACAGCAAAAAGAGATGCTGGTGACAACTACACAACTTCCTGCCAGGGGTAATTCAAGCAAAAGCATGCTAAAGCCAGTACAATTTGTATCAACACTATAGGGGAAATGTATTATTGTATGTGTAAATAAAGTTGGTTGCATGTGTATATGTCATGTGTATTTCCCCCCAATTTATCAAAAAAAGTGCAATTTTTTTTATGAATAGCGAAATAGCTTAGATATGGTACGGCTGGAGGGAAATTGAACAAAAATCTTCAGGATGGTACAAAAGTGTGCAACAATTTAAAATAGATCAGCCAACACCGCCCAAGTCAAAGCACATTTGATTTTATCCTAAGGAGTTTTGCATACTAACATCCGTTGTTTGTGCAAAAGATTTTGACAAATGTACACAAAAAAAGCTGTGGAACAACAATGATAAATTTCCTTCTATATTAATTAGTATATTAATAAGTACTGAAAGGATGAAGATTTTTTTAATACAAGTAATTTACAAATCTGTTTAACTTTCTGGAGCCAGTTGATATATATATATATATATATATATATATATATATATATATATATAAGTTTTTTCCTGGATAACCCCTTTAAAGCTTATAGTAAAGACATAACTGTATACTTATATATTAACAATAATTGCTAACATAGACACAGGTCACATATTTCAGATATGTAGCTCATGCACTTGCTGTGAGGATCGATCTCTTGGTGGAGATGTCAGGGTTTCTAAATGCAGCACACAGGCAGAAACACTGAGAATGATGTGAATGTAAAAAACAATGTCCAAAAATGGGAGCAGCTGTCTGGTTTCTGTGGACAAGCATGTGAAGCCAAAGCACTGGTAACATTATACTTGCCAGGCCCTGTCTACATATATGAATCCATTTCTCATCTCTTGCCAGTAATGACTAGAACAATATACCAGGCCTACTGTGAAAAAGAGGAATGATATCATAACCTGCATGTTAAGATGGTCTGGACTGGAAGTGCACTTAGATAGAAGGGCAAGCATAATGATCAGTCTGGTATTAGGGAGATAATCTAAAACAGTCCAATAGTAAAACTTCCTTAAAAAACAATCAGAGCTGAGATTCTGCCCCAGATTTATCATTTCTCTATATTTCAAAATGTGTTGTCATGGACTCATGCAATTAAAAGGACTTGCATGGGGCTTTCGGCAAGTCCGTAAACCATTCATTTTACCAGTTGGGCTATGGAGTTGGTGGTAGTTTTTTAAGGGGTATTCCAGGAAAAAACATTTTTTATATATATATATCAACTGGCTCCAGAAAGTTAAACAGATTTGTAAATTACTACGCCCCCTTCCCATAGACTTTTGTTGAGGGGGTGGGCGGGCGTGACGTCACGAGGGGTGGCCCTGAACACGGGAGCCCGCATGCAGCGTTCGGAACAATAAACTTCCGGACGCTGGGGAGCGGAGCTTCCGAAGCAGGGCAGCGGAGTACCCCTTTAAGTGGTTTCTACTATATTAATTTCTATTATTATTATTAGAGGAAATTAAGATCCCATATCTACAAATGCCGGAAATGAGGTTTTAGGTTTTGGAAGGAACAATAGTATATTCCCGTTTAGTTTTGGTGAAAGTGATTATGACTTCCTCTTTCCTTATTTTATAAACACAATAGCGCATTTTCTGCGGTTTACTACTATAAGTAATAGCCCATTTTCGTTCTCCTTCCTCTTCTGAAGGCTTAAGGGATTTTGGAATAGCAGTGTATGATGTTTTCAGAACTCGGTTACAGAAAACAGCCCTAGGCTATTCATCGGCACCAGAAAAGATTCAAGGCTTCAATAAGGGGGTTACAACACGGAGTTCAATGAAAGTCTGTTCTTTTTACTTTTTCTAAACTTAGCTTTTGAAGTAACTCAGCTATGTATCCTTAAAACATAACAAGCTCTTGCATGTAAAATGGAAACAGAATTTCACACATGTAAAAAGTGAACTTTTCTCACCATGTACTTTAACACCTCTGCATTACATGCTTACATAGCTAAATTGGCTTCGGTAGGTCTCTTCTATACATACTCATAAGTATTGCTTGACTTAATTGTTACAATCTGATCACGGGGCCTTGAGGACATAAACTCAATGGCACATGTGCTATACAGTAGCCTAAACAACTTGCCGGCAATATGATAGCAATTTGAGCTCTTGGTAGTTCCAATGTAGATGTCCATCCATTATGTTCTTTAAGATTTGTTGTACCAAAAAATAAAAGATTTGTTGTACCTTGTGACCAACAGTGTAAATCAAATATTATTATCCCAGTACATGATTAGGTATGAAGGGATCTATTGATGTGGATTTTATCAGTGCTCTTGTAGCTATCTTACTCCCGGCCAAATCTGTATACAGAATGTACCGTATTTATCGGCGTATAACACGCACTTTTTAGGCAAAAATGTTTAGCCTAAAGTCTGTGTGCGTGTTATACGCCGATACACCCCCCAGGAAAGGCAGGGGGAGAGAGGCCGTCGCTGCCTGCTTCTCTCCCCCTGCCTGTCCTGGGGTCTAGAGCGCTGCTGTCGGCCCTTTTCACCCCCTGGTTATCGGCACCGCTGCCCGTTCTGTCCCCCTGACTATCGGTGCCGGCGCCGATAGCCAGGGAGAGAAAAGCGGCGCCGACAGCCAGGGGGAGAGAAGGGGCAGCGGCACCCATTGCCGGCGCCGCTGCCCCGTTGCCTCCCCCCATCCCCGGTGGCATAATTACCTGAGTCGGGTCCGCGCTGCTCCAGGCCTCCGGCGTGCGTCCCCGGCGTCGTTGCTATGCGCTGAACGGCGCGGCGCATAACGTCAGAGCGCCGCGCCGTGCATAGCTACGACGCTGGGGACGCACGACGGAGGCCTGGAGCAGCGCGGACCCGACTCAGGTAATTATGCCACCGAGATGGGGGGAGGCAACGGGGCAGCGGCGCCGGCAATGGGTGCCGCTGCCCCTTCTCTCCCCCTGGCTGTCGGCGCCGCTTCTCTCCCCCTGGCTATCGGCACCAATAGTCAGGGGGACAGAACGGGCAGCGGCGCCGATAACCAGGGGGTGAACAAGGCCGACAGCAGCGCTCTAGACCCCAGGAAAGGCAGGGGTGCGTGTTATAGGCCGGTGCGTGGTATACCCCGATAAATACGGTATATACCAAAGTATATCGAAGTAAATCAAACAGAGCCATTGTCGGTTTCAGATGCTTCTCCCCTTTATTCAGTCCTTCACATCATTATATCACTTTTACCATTAACATAAGTTCCCACCCTCACTAGTGGGATGTTCTAGTATATAGGGAGTGAGCAAATAGCATGGGGGATGTGCCTTGTCCTCGTGGCACTCAAATTCCTCTACATGATAGTGGGGGCCAAGATAGGAGAGAGCAGATGGGGTGGAGGAGTGGACAAGTCACAGAAGTATGGAGTCTTCATCTTAAATGGGCATTTTACATATACAGTATATAAATTTATATATACACACACATACATCTATCACACTATCAGTGAACATATAAAAATATGAACATCATAGGCTTTAAATTGTATACAGTACACTTAAAGGGGTATTCTGGAAATTAAAAATGTTTTTAAAGTTTATATGGGGGGGGTACTACAAATAAAAAATAAATGATGCTTAACCTGCGCCTCTCAGCTCTGTGAGTATAACAGGACCAGGAGATGGACTAGACCACTGGTGCAGGTCCTGCTCAGACACAGGATATTGGAAGCAGCTACTGTACAAACGGGGAGCTGTGGCAGACAAGGCTTGGTTAAGTATCAAGTTTTTTTTTTTTTACCAGCCCCGCAGCAACATAGAAAATAGTGAAATACCCCTTTACTATATCAGAGCATGTAAAAAGGGCTATCCTATGAAAATGTACTGGGCTAGCTTACTGTGGTCACAGGCCACAGGCAGACAGTCGTCTGATCCTTTATTAATAATGTCGTTTTGATCCTCTAGTGGTTTGAATGAGGGACTTCAATAGAGCTTTTATTCATCATGTCCCCAGCTTCTGTGAAAGTGTGTTATAATTGTTTCTTTTGTATGTTTTTGCTGAATCCCACCAGCTGTCGGCTTGCAATAAAGTTAAGTCCGAGTCAATGGCTCCCAATGGGATGTCAAGTAGGTTGTGTACAGTTGAATGGGATGTTGTGAGCCCTCCATTGATCATTCTAGCGTGGGTCTGGATTTAGGCCACAACTGCACAATAAATAAGGAATAATTCTGTTCCTGTTAAAGAGGCTGTAGTAGAGGCATTGGTGTGCACAGGCCAGACATACATTTGCTAAACCAGACAGATTTGCCAAGAAGACCTCATTTGTATTAAGTGTTGTGTGCATTTAACTAAAACAGAAAGCCTTATTTCCTAATAAAGGAAAGCAGATGCATTTATGTAGATTGCATGGATATAGACCACCGCTGAGTTCTTACTGGAGTCACACAGCCAAGTTCTATAAGTCTACTATGATGATTACTAGATAAAATATATACATTTCTGAGAGCTGTAGTCACAAATATGTGTTGGAATAACCTATACGGATTGTGTAGTATGTAAAATGCTTAATTATATCCAATGAAAACACAATTCAATGTCTATATGTAAGTACCTCAGGCAAGATATTCTCCATGGGGATAAGCTGCCATCAGAGGTGTCTGGCAGCGGCTTATTATTCTTTAGCCATCAAGAACACATGCACACTTGGCCAAACAATGTCCTATTGTTCAACCAAAATGCATTTTATATTTTAACTATTTTCTATTCTTAAGGGAATCCATACTCCTATTCCTTCCTGAATAAAGAGAGCGCATTTGAATTCTTGGTCGGTTGACTACTTTACTTTCCTCTTGCCAAGCACTTTTACATAATGTGGTATCCCTGGTGTAATACTTCTTTCTTCTGGAGTACCCCTCGACCAGATTCCAGGGCACACTGTTGTTTTGGGGAACTTAATGGGGTTGCTCGATTAATAATGTATTGAGTGTCTGATCAATCGGACCCCCACAATCTCCTATGGGGGCCCATTCCTTACCTCTAAGTGCTCTGGCCCTCACCTTTTGAGATGTACTAGTCTTGTGAGTAACAGTCCAATCTGCTAATCATTGGATGCAGTTTTGACTGCAGAGACTATAAACCCAATACCAAAACCTTACACCCCCCCCTTTCCCTCGTGGGTGGAGTGGCCACAGTTTTTTTTTTAAATAAAAAATGAACTTATTATTTAAGGCACTTTGTGTAACAGTAATCACGGTCACATGGTACTGCCTCAACGACTCCGGAGAGGAGGTGCAACTCAGGACCGGACAACAATTTCTCCTCATATGGCTCGCTGGAACATAACAACAAACATTAAACCTCAAACAAACCAAAAAACAAACAGGGAGGGTGGGAAGAACCTCCGAGTCCCAGTAGTGGAGTGAGGTGCAGACTCGGTGGGGGGTTTTAAAGACAGGGGGTCTGTGAAAGCGGGAAAAAGGCAGGAGGGAGATTGGCTAGCTCTCGACCCCACCTTTGTGATGCCCTGAGAATGACCTGAGGTCACAGGAGGGGGGGGGGAGGTGCCTAACTGTCTGTCCTGTAGTAACTTGGCTCAGCACTCAGGGGGCAATCTTGTTATACACTGCTTGCCCCTTCAGCCTGTGATTGGTGGAGCGGGCCACACTCCTAAAACCAGTATGTTACAGAAGATGGGGGCTGGGCTCTGGGTAAGTGACTGGGCCCATTCTGGAGGCTGTGAAGGGCCCCAGCAGACGAATAAACCATAACCCCCCCCCCCCAATGCAGTAAATAGGGTATACGTTTTTAATAACTAAACAACCTCTTTAATGTACACAGCTCCCCAGGGATTAAGAAGTAGGTCAGTGGTGATAACCTTGTCTTCACGTCTGCTGCCCATTGCCCTTCTGATAGGTGGGGGGTCCCAGTAATGAGACCTTCACCTATCAGACATTCATTCCATATCCATTGGATACCATCGGCCTGCCACATCCACGTGTTAATCCAATAATGTAATTCTCCTTCAGTGTAGGATCTGGGTAAAGATTTTTATGCAGCTTTCAATTTGTTGCTGTGGAGACATTTCAGAAATCATTTCATGGTCTGAAGCCGATGACAAATACAAACTCACTGACAAAACACTTATTCTAAAACTTATTTGAAATCATTGAGACATATACAGTATTTCTGGTTCATAACCTCTAGAAAGCTTTTCTGCTCATGTATGCTTTGTAATGTTGACAAAGAGGAGCAGCTAGTAAAGGGCTTGTTCCAGGAACTCAGTGCGGCTTCTGAGATTCTATACAAATATTCACAGTCTGTAGCTTAGCCTGATTCTGCACGTGAATGTGTATTGGGGATTGAGCAGATCGGTTTTTTTGTGTTTTTTTTTTACTTTCCAGAGGCCTTATTAAAAATAAAAAGTAAAATCGATTGGTTGTTATGGGCAACTGGTCAACTTTTCCTTTGCACGGGTTGTGAAATAATCTCTTCAATTGTCTTAAAGGGGTAGTCCAGTGGTGACCCAGTGGTGAACAACTTATCCCCTATCCTAAGGATAGGGGATAAGTTTGAGATCGCGGGGGGTCCGACCGCTGGGGCCCCCTGCGATCTCCTGTACGGAGCCCCGACAGCCCGCGGGAAGGGGGCGTGTCGACCTCTGCACGAAGCGGCGGCCGACACGCCCCCTCAATACAACTCTATGGCAGAGCCGAAGCGCTGCCTTCGGCAATCTCCGGCTCTGCCATAGTGATATATTGAGGGGACGTGTCAGCCGCTGCTTCGTGCGGAGGTCGACACCCGCTATCTGGTCGGAGAGCCTGGCCCCCGTACAGAGAGATCGCAGGGGGCCCCAGCGGTCGGACCCCCCCGCGATCTCAAACTTATCCCCTATCCTTAGGATAGGGGATAAGTTTTTCACCACTGGACTACCCCTTTTACTGTCCCATGGTCCTTATTAATAGCCATGTTAGAAAAGCAGGAAAATGGTAACGTAATGGAAGATGTATAAGGGACATTACGCCTGTTGGACCCCCTCCAATCTAATACTCAAGGCTAATCTGGTGGATAGGCCATCCGTGTCTAAAGCAGTGGTCTCAAACTGTGGCCCTCCAGATGTTGCAAAACATCAATTTCCAGCATGCTGGGAGTTGAAGTTTTGCAACATCTGGAGGGCCACAGTTTGACACCATTGATCTAAAAGATTATGGAATCTGAGCCAAATCCTCTATATCTTGATCTTGGTAGCCCCAGGAGCTCAGCCATGTCCTCCTCCTCTTTCTTAGGGTATGTGAACTCCTAACATTAGTGTGAATGGGTCTTCTGCGGACCCATTCACACTGCGGAATTCAAGCAGCGGAAATTGTTCTGTGCATCAAAAGAACATGTTTATTCTTTGCGCGGAAGTCCTGAGCACTGCATAGCTGTCAATGGAGACGGTGCAGTACCGTGCAGTCCTACTGCCAAAGTATTTTCGGCGGCTGCCGCCAGATGGAGTCTCAGCGGAGATTCTGCAGTGGGAACATACCCTTAGGGTATGTACACACTGAGTCATTTCCACATGGAATTTCCACATGGCATCTGCTTTAGAAGTCCAATGGGACATATGACGGTCATTGTCGTTTCTTGGCTGAGGATTCTTTGGAATTCTGGGGGAGAGGAAAAGTTGCTGAGTTGCCCATAGCAACCAATCAGATCTCTACTTTCATTTTTCAGAGGCCTTTTCAAAAATGAAAGAAGGGATCTGATTGGTTGCTATGGACAACTCAGCGACTTTTCCTCTGGACAGGTTTTGATAAATCTCCCTCTATTTATGTCCTTACACCTTAAAATTCTTCACCAAATCTGCTTTAACAGGGATTTTTGGTGAGGATTTTTGGTGAGGAATCGAAGAGGATTTTAGCAGACGTAAATTGTATTAAATTCTGGGCAGACATCAGCCAGAAATTGCAGAGCTTGATAAATTCCCCTATTTGTGTCCTGCATATAACAAGTGGCTGGAGCAGGAGCCGTCTTCCTTTCCTCTGTTTCCCTTAGGACAAGAAGAATGTTAAGCCCACTCCTTAGCTAAGCCCCAAGGTCACCAACTAAAGATGGAAGAGATCAACAGAAGATTAACCCCTGTAGTCTCTATTTCTACAAGACTTTTTGGGAACAACCTGAAGATTCTAAACAGTGCGGACATGTATATATCTTGAGTATTTCCATCATTCATACCTTGGTTTAGTGTTCCTTTAAAGGGGTACTCCGGCATTATGACATATTATCCCCTATCCAAAGGATAGGGGATAAGATGCCTGATCACGGGGGGTCCTGCCCCAGTGATCTTCCACGCCGCACCCCGCTGGAATCAGCCGTCACGCCCCTTCATAGGCTTGCATTGAGGGGGCGGAGCGTGATGTCACACGGGGCGGAGCCATGACATCACTATGCTCCGTCCCCATGATCGCCAGTAATCAGACCCGGAGCAAGCACGCTCCGGGGGCTGATTCTAGCGGGGTGCGGCGTGGAAGATCACGGGGTCCCAAGCGGCGGTACCCCCGCGATCAGGCATCTTATCCCCTATCCTTTGGATAGGGAATAAGATGTCTTAGCGCCGGAGTACCCCTTTAAAGGGGTACTCCATTGGAAACATGTTACCCCCTACCCAAAGGATAGGGGATAAGATGTTAGATCCCCAGCAGCGGGACCCCCGCGATTTCCGGGACGGCAGTGGCAGCATCCGGAACATGGAAGATTGCTGCTTCCGCTTTCGTGACGTCACGCCATGCCCCCTCCTTTCATGTCTATGGGAGGGGGCATGATGGCTAGTACATAACCATCACGCCTCCTCCCATAGATATGAACAAAGGGGGCGTGGCGGCTGGCATCGCCAGTCATCGGGCACGGAGCAGAGTTTGCTCCGTGCACCAAATGACAGGTGTGCCTAACCGGAGGTCATGGGGCCCCCAGCGGCGGGACCCCCGCGATCTAACATCTTATCCCCTATCCTTTGGATGGGGGATAAGATGCTTCCAACGGAGTATCCCTTTAAAGGGTTACAAAAGCCCATGATCACGTTTAAACGTACAATAAACTTAAATGATTTATTGGTCAGAAGCCGTTTTTCTAGTGGCAAAGCAAAAGCCGGCAACTGGCTGAACAAAACGCAAGTAGAGAGAAACTGGAAGTGTGGTCACTACACTTGGTATGCACACTAGCCAACAGGTTTTGTGTAGAGGGCATCACAAGAGAGCTTAATGAATTTATGTGTTGCAGAACGAAAAATATTGTATAGGCCATCATTTGTGAATGTAAAAGATTCTATATAGGGAGTACAATTAGACCGGTCAATATAAGATACCGTGAGCATACTAGATCTATTATTACAGGAAAAGGGTCCCCTAGGCTAATCGAGCATATTAATACTGTACATAATGGTAACACAGAGAAACTCATCTTCATGGGTTTACAGAAACTCATTGTTAGAGAAGGTCAAGATAACTAGAAGGCTGCGGGAACTAGTCCATATCAGAAACTGTCCAGAGCAGGAGAAAATCCCCATAGCAAACATATCCTCCTCTGAACAGTTCCTAAAATGGACAGATATGTCAGCAGACAGCACTGTGATCATGCTTGACAAGAAATCCAAAAAGAAAAGAATTTCCTCTGTAGTATACAGCCGCTAAGAAGTACTGGAAGGATTAAGATTTTTTTTAATAGAAGTAGTTTACAAATCTGTTAACCTTTCTGCCATCAGTTGATTTAAAAAAAAGTTTTCCACTGGAGTACCCCTTTAAGAGCGCCAGCATAACAATAATGCCACATGAAGATAAATATTTTAAGGATTTATCATAAGAAATGTAAGTACAAAGAAACATTTCTCCCATCTATTACATTAAATGCTTTGACTCAGTCTTTGTTTATTATAGAATAAAAAGAATAATGGAAAACGGGATACACCGAGGTAACAACCAGATTATGTGGCCACTTACTGGCTGCGTTCAATAAATTCAAGTTATCATAGAACTTTCTTGGTTTGGATGAAAAGTGTCCTAGGAGCGTTTGCTTTTAGGTTTAATGTCACAATCTGTTTGGAATCAAAATCACCTCATTAACCACCAGATAAAAACAATATAGGACTAATAAATGTCATATGGCAGGACCTGAGAAACAGATGGGGGGCTGGGGAGAGCCCAGGACTGTCTAAAGTCTCTTCTTCTGACTATAGGTGTGAAAGTAAAAAGAATAGCTCTTGTGTAGCTCTGCAAATATCTCACACATTAAGCACTGAGAGTGGTTTTAGGGACTAGGCACCAGTGCTGAATTTGTCACTTGCCTGTTTTTAATACACCTACTTCCTAATGGAAAACCACAGGTAACACGTTGTAATGTCACACATATACTGCCGAATGACGCTCAGAGCTCATTTACCAGCTAAACTCAGATACATCTACTACATTGGTATTCTATGTAACAGTCACTCATATGACGCATGGTTCACATATACTATTGAAATACACAGCCCTCTCCCTCTAGTGGATAGTTGTATGAATCTCCAGTATTCAATTTATTCTAAACCTTTATTTTGGGAAGCCAATAATCCTGACATGTAGTAAACTGAATATCTGTACAAACATAACACACAGAGGCCCAGGCTGGGACTTCAAACAATCACTAGAACAATTCTAATGGTAGCCCTCAGGTGCCTCTTCTCCCTACAACATCAAAAAATTCCAGACTTAAAGGGGTAATACCGTGCTGACAACGTATCCCCTATCTAAAGCATAGGGCATAAGTTGTCTGATCGTGTGGGGTCCTGCCGCTGGGGACCCCCACGATCTCGCACGCAGCACCCTGCTCTCATCAGGCCCTGGAGCGAACATCCGCTCCGGGTCTGATGACGGGGCCGGTGATCATGACGTCACAGCTCCGCCCCCATGTGACGTCACGCTCCACCCCTCAATGCAAGTCTATGGCAGGGGGCGAGACAGCTGTCTCGCCCCCTGCCATAGAGTTACATTGAGGGGCGTAGCGTGACATCACATGGGGGCGGAGCCGTGACATCACGATACTCCGGCCCCGTGATTGGCAGTTATCAGACCCGGAGCGCATGTTCGCTCCGGGGCCTGATGAGAGCGGGGTGCTGCGTGCGAGATTGCGGGGGTCCCCAGCGGTGGGACCCCGCATGATCAGGCAACTTATCACCTATCCTTTAGATAGGGGATAAGTTGTCAGCACGGTAGTACCCCTTTAACTGGGAGACTTAGGCTATGTTCACACCTCAGAATGTCCGCACAGAGGGCCCCGGAATAACATGCCGGCACTAAGACCACACGGGAATGCTCCATCTTATAGACGGCTATGCATTCTGTGCGGAGTCCGAAGAAAGAATGGACAGGTTTCTTCTTTCTGCGGACACGGAGATCTGACTTTACGTGCCAGAAACATCTGTCACGGAAATTCTGCCGTGTGCATAGTGAAGCAGAATCCTATTAAAGGGGAACTCTGGTAGAAACCAAATAGAAATCAAATGTTTTCAAATCAACTGGTGCCGGAAAGTTAAACAGATTTGTAAATCACATCTATTCAAAAATCTTAATCCTTCCAGTACTTATCAGCTGCTGTATGCTACAGAGAAATTAGTGAATTTCTTTTCTGTCTGACAACAGTGCTCTCTGCTGACAACTCTGTCCATGTCAGGAACTGTCCAGATTAGAAACACATTTCATAGAAATCCTTTCCTGCTCTGGACAGTTCCTGACATGGACAGAGGTGTCAGCAGAGAGCACTATGGTCAGACTGGAAAGAACTTCACAAATTTCTCCGTAGTATATCTGTAGCATACAGCAGCTGATAAGTACTAGAAGGGTTAAGATTTTTAAATAGAAGTGATTTAACTTTCTTGCACCAGTTGATTTGAAAAAAAATCCCCCCCCCCCCCGAAGTTCCCCTTTAAATACAATGGGACTCTGCTGCTGCAGAATCTTCATCAAGAATTCCAATGTGGGATTCCACACAGAAATTCTGAGGTGTTAATATAGCCTTGGGGCCCTTGATGTCCTTGATGTTCACTTGTACCTATTACAAGACTTGAGCAACATGCAGACAGGGTGTTCCGAATGTTTGCTGCCATTACTCATCAGCTACACGTCCTCAATTACATGGGAAGATGTACGGCCATGAACAGTGATTCTTTGACGGGTCTGAATGACCCTTTTAGAACATTTGTCTGTTTGCTGATTGATCGCTGGTCTTATTACACAGAAAGATATCAGACTTTTCGGTGAATAATTGATCTGTGAAATTTAGGCCAAATATAATAAATATTGGGAGTAAATTCATCCATTTACCCTGATCCATTGATATAATCCAGAGCCCTCTGAAGATGTCCTCTTAGAATACATACAATACTTACATACAGCAAACACAATGCAACCCATATGAAACTTACATCTGATATTCCATGTGACTTAGTCCCTAGCTATTGAGAAGCTTATTTATTTTGTATAGGTTAATAATTCCACAAATTGAAGGGGCTCTTTACTGTAAAAACAAATGACAGCCTTCTAGGGGTGTGAAATAAAATAGAGCATACTCACCTTGCCTAGTCTAGTGCTGGATGATGCACTTTCCAGGTTCTGATGATGATGTCCTAAACCCACTGCAGCCTCAGTCATTGACTGCAGCACGTTTTGACCCTCTTGAGTAAAGTCAGGAGAAAACATCATCAGGGGACAACTAGAGCAAGAATTGGCAAGGAAAGATGTCTTACTTTATTTTACACACCTAGCAGGGTATCATGTATGTTTTATATTCAAAACGTAAATCCCTTTAAAGTAAAAGGGTAAAGGATTAGGAGGGTAACACTGAAAATCTATATATATATATATATATATATATATATATTTATATATACAGTGGGGATCAAAAGTTTGGGCACCCCAGGTAAAAATTTGTATTAATGTGCATAAAGAAGCCAAGGAAAGATGGAAAAATCTCCAAAAGGCATCAAATTACAGATTAGACATTCTTATAATATGTCAACAAAAGTTAGATTTTATTTCCATCATTTAAACTTTCAAAATAACAGAAAACAAAAAAATTCAAAAGTTTGGGCACCCTGCAGAATTTATAGCATGCACTGCCCCCTTTGCAAAGCTGAGACCTGCCAGTGTCATGGATTGTTCTCAATCATCATCTGGGAAGACCAGGTGATGTCAATCTCAAAGGTTTTAAATGCCCAGACTCATCTGACCTTGCCCCAACAATCAGCACCATGGGTTCTTCTAAGCAGTTGTCTAGAAATCTGAAACTGAAAATAGTTGATGCTCACAAAGTTGGAGAAGGCTATAAGAAGATAGCAAAACATTTTCAGATGTCAATATCCTCTGTTCGGAATGTAATTAAGAAATGGCAGTCATCAGGAACAGTGGAAGTTAAAGCAAGATCTGGAAGACCAAGAAATATATCAGACAGAACAGCTCGCAGGATTGTGAGAAAAACAATTCAAAACCCACATTTGACTGCACAATCCCTCCAGAAACATCTGGCAGACACTGGAGTTGTGGTACACTATACCACTATAAAGAGATACTTGTACAAATATGGTCTTCATGGAAGAGTCATAAGAAGAAAACCTCTTCTACATCCTCACCACAAAAATCTGCGTTTGAATGTTGCAAATTAACATATAGAAAAGCCTGATGCATTTTGGAAACAAGTTCTGTGGACCGATGAGGTTAAAATTGAACTTTTTGGCCGGAATGAGCAAAGGTACGTTTGGAGAAGAAGGGGAACAGAATTTAATGAAAAGAACCTCTGTTCAATTGTTAAGCATGGGGGTGGATCAATTATGCTTTGGGGTTGTATTGCAGCCAGTGGCACAGGGAACATCTCACGAGCAGAAGGAAAAATGGATTCAATAAAATTTCAGCAAATTTTGGATGCTAACTTGGATGCCATCTGTGAAAAAACTGAAGTTAAAGAGAGGATGGATACAAATGTATAATGATCCTAAACACACCTTGAAATCCATGAGGAATTACATCTAGAGGCGTAAACTGAAGGTTTTGCCATGGCCTTCACAATCTCCTGACCTCAACATAATTGAAAATCTATGGATAGACCTTAAAAGAGCAGTGCGTGACAGACAGTCCAGAAATCTAAAAGAACTGGAAGACTTTTGTAAGGAAGAATGGGCAAAGATATCTCAAACAAGAATTGAAAGACTCTTGGCTGGCTACAAAAAGCGTTTACAAGCTGTGATACTTGCCAAAGGGGGCAGTACAAGATATTAACTCTGCAGGGTGCCCAAACTTTTGCAGACACCATTTTTTGTTTTCTGTTATTTTGAAAGTGTAAATGATGGAAATAAAATCTAACTTTTGTAAGACTTATTATAAGAATGTCTAATCTGTAATTTGATCACTTTTGGAGATTTTTTCCATCTTTCCTTGGCTTCTTTATGCAGATTAATACAAATTTTTACTTGGGGTGGCCAAACTTTTGATCCCCACTGTATGTATGTATATATATATATATATATATATATATATATATATATATATATATGTATATGTATAATTATTTAAAAAAAAACATTTTTAAATAGAATGAATTGGAAGGACTACCTGCTTTATCTTATGATGAGTATGTGGTGGTTTGATGCTGCCTTGGATGTTATTGTAGCCAATCTAGTATATACAAATGCTTCCCAGACTTGTGCATAGTTATTTGGACCACCCCATATTCTTTTTCCCATTGTTCAACTGTTTGCCTGCAGACTGTTCTCTTAAGCAGTTGTTGTTTTGTAGTGGACAGAGGCAAAGATTAATGAGTATTAGTTGTTGGCATACCATTACCTAGAGCGGAGGATTCATTGTCCTTGACAACTTGTTTATGGGTCTATTCTAGAAACCACAGCCCGGGTATCCAGCCGTAAATCCTTACTACTATCTTGTTTAAGTAAAGAAATGTTAAATGTATCGCCAATTTTTTTTTTTTTTATCTTACTTTTATTGTACATTTTGATTGATTAAGTTACAAATGGCAATAAATACTTCCCCTAGTCAACATATAAGTCATTGGTTCCCAACCAGGATGTCTCCAGCTATTGCAAAACTACCACACCCAGCATGCCCAGACAGCCTTCGGCTGTCTGGGCATGCTGGGAATGGTAGTTTTTGCAACAGCTGGAGGCACCCTGAAAGGGAAACACTGACATAAGTAATAGCAGTCTGTATTATTTATGTTACTGTTATTTGAAAATAGAAGGAATTTAACTGGGTTCAATAAGAGATGAATTATGGTTAAAGGGGTACTCCGATGGGAATTTATTATTTTTTTTAAATCAACTAGTGCCAGGAAGTCAAACGGATTTGTAAATGACTTCTATAAAAAAATAAAATAAAAAAAAATTACCCTTCCAGTACTTTTTAGCAGCTGTATGCTACAGAGGAAATTCTTTTATTTTTGAATTTCTTTTTTTGTCTTGTCCACAGTGCTCTCTGCTGACACCTGATGCCTGTATCAGGAACTGTCCAGAGCAGGAGAAAATCCCCATTGCAAACCTATGATGCTCTGGACAGTTTCTGACATGGACAGAGGTGTCAGCAGAGAGCACTGTGGACAAAACAAAAAGAAATTAAAAAAGAAAATAATTTCCTCTGTAGCATACAGCAGCTGATAAGTACTGGAAGGGTAAAGATTTTTTAATAGAAGTCATTTACAAATCTGTTTAACTTTCTGGTACCAGTTGATTTAAAAAAAAAAATAATTCCACCGGAGTACCCCTTTAAAGGAGTTTCCTTATGTAGGATCCCCTCTTTGCTCAGCCAGATAGGATAGCAGCTATAAAGAGCAACTTATGCTTGCAAGGACTTCCCACACAATATTGCAGCAACATGTGCGGGCAAGGCCAACAAGGCCGCGTAGCGAGAAAAGCTAAAGGGTTACTCCAGAATTTATTTATTTATTTATCCTATATAGAATTTTTTTATTTATTTATCCTATATAGAATTTTTTTATTTATTTATCCTATATTTATTTATCCTATATGCCCAGGCTGCTGTCATTATAATATTAAACTTTAACTTATCTCCGCCTCTCCACCAATATCAGTCTCTCATCCTCTGGCCCCAGTCTTCTTCCTGGTTTTGGGGCCTGGTCAGGCACTCATCTAATTGCCGGCCGCAACGACGTCCCATTACATGACACTGCTGAGTGGCCGTGTCTTAGTGCCTTCTTCCTGGTGCTCGGCCCCACTACATCACACTGCCGCTCAGCTTGTGACCAGCTGAGGCAGGACTTCGCTGCGGCCAGCTTAAAAATTTCCTCTTGGGCTACAACTAATCTGTTCCGACATTCCGCAGACTGCGGGCCCTGGCATAGCATGCCAGTGCTAGGACCGCATAGACAACTATGCATTCCATGCAGTGTCCACAGAAAGAATATAATTCTTTCTGTGGACACGGAAAATGGAATTTCCGCGGAGGAAACATCTGGCACTGAAATTCCGCCGTTTACACAGCGCAGCAGAATCCCACTCAACGGGGCTCTGCTGCAGCGGAATTTCTATGCCGAATTCCAATGCGGAATTCGGCACATAAATTCTGACGTGTTAACATGGCCTAAGGGTTTCAACAGTGGGACAGCTTGCTTGATCTTTTACCAACTCACTAAGAATTCGTAAATATTATTATTCTTTTTATTGTTTACACATATCTTTTAGGTATTTGTTTAGCATTATTAACGATTCCTGAAATCTTTAAGCTGACAAACATTGGAATATTTGGTCTGATTGTGTTTTAACAGTGCGGATATCCTTTATCCTTTATTATACATGTGGAATATTGGATTTTTCATTGAAGCATTTAAATATTGTTGCAATAGAGTCTCACATAGTATATTAATATGCTCACACACATATTTTTTTTTAGATACGTGAGTTTAGTGTAGGGGTCAGCTCTGTCTCCACTTGTTATACAATTGTTAACAAGCTCATGTAAGTGCTGGCTGACAGGACATTGTAGAAATTGTTGCTTGGAAACATCTGACCGCAGCAGCCCTTGTTTACTATTTCCAGACACGCCATAATGAGAGCGGTCTGGCGTTTAACAGTACTGGTCACTAGGTAATGAATAGCTCCTGCCAGCTACCTTCTTCTCTAAAATCTGCCTGTTCCTGCTCTCAAGCCTTCTAAGCCATGCTACAATGCATCTAGAAAGTTTTTAGACCCTTAAACTTTTTTCACTTTTTTATTGTGTTGTGGCCTTGTGCTTAAAAAAATAAAAAAATAAAATAATTATATATATATATATATATATATATATATATATATATATATATATATATACATATACAGACAAAGAATAAGTCAGCCAGCACTTTAGTTGATACCAAACTATTATATGGACCTGGCCTGCAGGTGCACACTACTAGGCTAAATATACAGCAACAGAAGAATGCAGCAGCACACTGCCAGCACAAGGATATAGGTGAAACATGAACATGCAGTTAAAACATGGAGAGCTATACAGCTATGGTGTAATAGATGCAAATGTGAAACTATGAGATAGTGAGGCACATACAGGGGAGTGGCTACCTCCATGTTGGCCTTGCACCCCACCCACCTCTATCAGGTGTGTATATAAGGTGTCTTGGATGTTCCAGACCCTGCCATGCCTACTGAACTGTTCACACAGAGGTATATTCACAGTGTAGGGTCCATCCCAATGAGGCCACCTTATCGCGGTGGGACGGTCCACGCTATTTGACCGCCGGCGGAGACAAATTTGCGAGCTAAGTGCCTCACTATCTCATAGTTTCCCATTTGCATCTATTACACCATAGCTGTATAGCTCTCCATGTTTTATCTGCATGTTCATGTTTCACCTATATCCTTGTGCTGGCAGTGTGCTGCTGCATTCTTCTGTTGCTCTATATATATATATATATATATATATATATATATATATATATGTATATATATATATATATATATATATATATATATATGTGATCAAAATGAAAAATTCCGCAGCACACTAAAAAATAGATGCAAAAGTGGTGGATTTATTAGCCTGACGATATAATGCCGTCAGGCTAATAAATCCACCACTTTTGCATCTATTTTTTGATGTGCTGCGGAATTTTTCATTTTGATTATCTACCTTTGACCCGTCACCTGGGACAATAGACTACTGGCACCCATCATCTGTTTTCTTCTATTTCGGTTGTGCTGCCATACAGTTACATATATATATATATATATATATATATATATATATATATGTATTGTACTGAGTGCAACATGATTTTGACAATTTTTTTTACATAATTCTGCAACATAACATATGTGAAATAAGTGAAAGTGTTTGAAGACTTTCTGGATGCATTGTACGTTTAATACGCTCATCTACTGAGTGACAGACGTAGGAGGCCAGGAGATGAATATTTCATCCAAACCAAACAAGTTTCATGCTTCATTACTATTAAATTACCCCCTAGGCGGGATTTCTAGTACTACTAAATACGGTGTAGAAAGACAGCATTGATGACATGTCGTCCATTCTCTGGTCCCATAATCTCTTCATAGTCACCAGATACTAAAAATACTACATAGTTACATTTTGCAATAATTATAGGGATAATCTCTATGGCTGACAAGCATGACTGATTATTTTTTTTACTTTTTAGTTGCAAAAAAAAAAAAAAAAAGGATGTTACTGTGTCTCATAGAAATCTATTCTTAGCTGTGTTTGGGGAACAGCTGGGACAAAAAATCTAATCAATGGCTACTTACAGCGCCAACTTCTGAATGGCAAATCCTAGGAATTGTAAGAGTATATATTGTTATATCACTGTATAGATAGATAGATAGATAGTAATTCTATCTACAAGCAGTGAAGACCTTTTAAAGGGCTATGGAGGTTATAAGCACTCTGTTCTATAAGGCTACTTTCACACTGCCGTTTGTGCCCGGCAGTGTGACGGCCGTTAGAAGATAGCGGGAGAACAATTTGTGCTTGCAACATTTTTTTCTCTTGCTATCTTCCGGCGGAATGACGGGAGTCATAACGGACGTTAGAGGAATCCTATTCAAGTGAACTGGATCCTCTGTGCCTTTTATGACTCCCGTTAGGCTCCGTTACAATAACGGACATTAGGTCAAAGTTAAAATAAAATAAAAAGCCCTTAATGTCCGTTTGTAATGGAGCCTCATGTGTAGTGTGAAAGTAGCCATAGGCTGGGTTCACATATGTCAGCATCCGGCATAGGTGAACTCAGCCTAAATGTAGACGCAAATCATGCCACAACTGATGACAAGTTGTCATCGGTTGTTTGGCATCCGGCGTCCATTGTTTCTGCGCGGCGGACAGGGGAATGCAGCAAGCTGTGTGTCCTCTGGTATGTCCAACCATCCAGCGTCAAAATTGAGACGCTGGATGATTGCGAACTGTCCCATTCAAATGAATGGGATCAGTTCTAGCATCAGTACGCCGGAGGGAAACTATGCCGGACGCCTGATACATGTGAACCCAGCCTAAGTTCTCTCTCTGCATAAAATGATCTCTTTTTTAATGGATTCCATGTAATAATATGCAACTCACAAATTTGAGGTTGTCGAATCTCTAGTCTAAAGAATGCTGAAGGGCCACTTCTACACTTTGCCTTTCTCCTCGGACATTATTTTTGAATTTATATTCATAACATTAAAGGGAAACTGAGACCTTGTTTACTTCTATTAAACCCAATAAACAGAGTTATAGTGAACCTGATTAAAAAGAGGTGTGACTCTCCCCGATCTGTTGTCCGGTTCTGGAGATCCAGGCTCTATACATTCACTATTGCTAATCCACCCCCCCCCACCACCACCACTAGCGCACAATGAGGGTGTGACCCTGTATACAGAGCTTCCCTGCCTCCATCCCCTTTTGCTTTCATATGCACGCCCACCTCATAAATATTCATAGAGCCTTCACTCATTTGGGCGCAAGGTAAGCGGGCATGGAGGTGATTTAGGCATGGAAGCTCTGTATACCAGCTCCTGGGGTAAAAATGTAAGAGTTATGGCTTGTGGGAGTGAGTAGTAGTGGGGGCATGGCTTGCAAGCTGGACTACACACTCACCCGATGATGCAGAGTGGAGCTGTCCTTTTATTACTCATATACATATATAAGGTTCTGCAGCTTTAAGTCTGGTCTAGGGTGTGGACAAACTAGAAACTGTACGTGGGTCTTGACTAGTGACTGATAGGCTGGCGTTTCCATCAATGACAGGGTTAATAAATTTATCACATAAACATCTCTTGTTTCCACAAGGCAGATGTGCTGCGGTTTCCCAAATGTTAGTCTTGAGAAATACGTCAACAATTCACATGATTAACTTCTAATGAAAATACAGGCATCTGAGACTGGAAGGAGCAAAAGTCCCCTGTAGTTTCATGGTAACTGATATTTTCCCATGACTTATTTGTGGATACGTCCGACTATTTCCTCATAGCATAGCAGTGCCAGACATTGAAGTCCATGTATGTATACTGTATGTCCTGTTCTTATCGCTCATACAGTATGCCCCTTTTCAGTCTTCTATCAGGGAAAAGCATCACTGTCACCTAAAATAAAACTTTTCACAAGTCACATTGACATATGAAAAGTTTTGATCGGCTGGGGTCTGTGTGCTGAGACCTAGAACAATCGCCTGTGTGACAATTTAAAAGTTGTTTTTAAATGAAAACTGTCAGCTTGCTCCCCCCACACTAACCAGCGGTACTGGCTGATCAGTTTGATGCTCCCTGTGCCCGGATCCACCCGGCCGTTCTGCCAATTACTTCCTTTTTCTCAATATGCTAATGAAGTGCTAACTGGCACAGGCGGGATAACTGGCACTCTGATGTCACCGTCACTGAAGAGGGAGAGGAGGAATATTGATGAGCTGGGCGGCCAGTTAACGCCGCCGCCGGGCAGATCTGGACACAGTAAGCATTAAACTGATCAGCCAGTACCGCTGGTTAGTGCGGGGGGCGGGGGGCGGGGGGGGGAGCAGGCTGACAGTTTTCCTTTAAGTGAGAGTAACACTTTAATCTCATACATTATTTGCTGTACAAACTATTTTGATGGCATCATCAAATAAATATATATTCTTCCATTGCCCATTGCCTCTAGAGGAGACTTCAGTATTTTACAAAGGCAGTATACAGTGATACAGTGAGTGTATATGGGTACTTAAAGGGGTACTCTGCCCCTAGACCTCTTATCCCCTATCGAAAGGGGATCTGCTGGGGACCCGCGGGATCTCGGCTGCAGCACCCACCTGTTGCGGCTTCCGGCAGCGCTGGAGGCTCTCATCCTAACGCCTCACGCCCACGGTGATGGGAGATCGTGACATCACGACTCCGCCCCCCCCCGTGTGACATACCGCCCCCTCCCATAGACTTGCATTGAGGGGCGGGGCGTGATGTCACACGGGGGTGGAGTCGTGACGTCACGATCTCATGTCACCGTGGTCGGGAGCCGAAGCCTCCAGCGTTTCCGGAAGCCGCAACAGGTGGGACCTGCAGCCGAGATCCCGGGGGTCCCCAGCGGCGGGACCCCCACGATCTGACATCTTATCCCCTATCCTTTGGATAGGGGATAAGATGTCTAGGGGTGGAGTACCCCTTTAAAGGGGTATTCCCATTTTATCTTTTTATCCCCTATCCATGTCATTTCCTATAGACAGCAATTTGCATAACTTCCATACTGACTGTAATGGGAGCTGCACAAATTGCGTAGCCCCTTGAGCTGCCCTATTTACATAGTTCCCGGAGTTCCATAGACAGCATAGCTAGAAGAGAAACACTTGTGTACAGGTTTGCACTATTTCATCACGCCCTCTTGTTGTGAAGGGAGATGACATCTAGTGCACTGCTTGTACTATCTTCTCTCCCAATGTACTTTTCTGCTGTGATTTAACCTTGCGTTCACCTCTGCAGCGCTCCTGGTTTCTCTTCCAATAACTGTAAACACAGTATGCATCAGTGCACAACACTTTGAACCCAAACTGCAACGAAAAGTGAAATGTTTACAAAAATAAATATTTATGTGTTACCGGAACAAAATAAAGCACTTGCCAGTTTGCTTTGTACAAAGTTAAGACATTGCATTTGGCCAGACTGTCGGCTTCATTATCATGTGACAACCACAGTGCGTATAACAGAGAACACTTTACAATGTTTAGTGGATTTGTCCTGACCTTGCTTCATATTAACAAAAGAAACGGTAGAATTAACAGAGGAATCCCAATAAATCCTTAAGTCTGTTTGCTGAGTTACCTTTGCTTGTGTGAGGGTGGGATATGGCGCTGCCTCCCACGACCCACTTAAGATGACATGAGGTTTTGGATGACCTCTCATCCATTCTGCTTGAGATTTATAGGATCAAATAGATAGTTTGGAAGCTGGAGATGAGACTAACAGTGGGAGACCAACTCCTAAACTGCAGGATTTTGGCTGAGATTCTTGTTTACGGGCTAGAAGAAGTGCTCTGGAGCAACAGGTGTGACAAAAGGGGACTCATAAAAAGAACATTTGCGAGGATCAAAATGCTTTAGAATTCTGGCTCAAATTGTAACAAAAACTTTGTATACATGCTGTGGACCAAATGGAGGACATGTTTTAAACACTTTTCATACCTCACTACTCACTAGAAAGTTTATAAAGTGTCTAAAATAGTAGGAATGCTTAAGTATGCAGAGAAAAATAGAAAAAAAACAACATTTTTACCTAGCCCTAGTCCCCTGCTGGTTCCTTACAGCTCCCGTTCGGCTCCGTTTGGTCTACCAATTTTCTGTCTTCTTCCTACTTCCGAGACGAGAGCTCAGAGCAGGATTTTCAGGCTCATTCAATCATTGGCCAAAACAAGACACTGCTGAGGCCAGTCATTGGCTGAGCTAGCAGGTACTGCGAGGAGCATTTATCTTGAAAGCAGAAAGACAGAAGGACTGGACAGAGCCAAACAGGAGCCACAGGGAACAAGTGGGGAACTAGGGCTAGCATATTAATATGGCACCCAAAGGGCCAATTCGCAATACATATTTTCCAACACTTGAAAAATACGGTGCAGCAGCTTCCCATTGTTAGGACTCTGCTACACCATTCACACTATGAAATTTTCGCTGCGAATGTTCCACGGTGGAAATTCCATACCCCAGTTGAACATGTTCATTCTTTTGGTGGAATCTGCTCTGAAATGCATCACCTTTTACTAAGCTGTTTTTGACAGTGGCGCTCCAG
Source organism: Hyla sarda (assembly GCF_029499605.1). NCBI lineage: Eukaryota > Metazoa > Chordata > Amphibia > Anura > Hylidae > Hyla > Hyla sarda. The sequence goes on from NC_079190.1 coordinate 244,901,997, forward strand.
GCGCCCACTTCAAAGTGTGAATGAGCCCTAAAGGTGATATAAGGAAGAACATACTTGTGTTACCGCTGGAGGAGTCCAAACAGAGGGAAAAAATCCCAGGTTGGTTGGGATTAAGATGTTTTTTTTTTTATTAGGATAAAACAGACAACGCATTTCGAGAGCACCCGCTCTCTTTTTCAAGTCTCTTCGAGACATGGAGAGACTTGAAAAAGAGAGTGGGTGCTCTCGAAATGTGTTGTGTGTTTTATACTAATAAAAAAAATCTTTATCCATGATGCTCGTGGTGGTTTTACTGCTAGCGGTGTGCGCCCCCCCAACCAACCTGGGATTTTTTCCTCCGTTCGTACTCCTCCAGCGGCAACGCAAGTATCCTCCAGCCATCTCCCTGCAGGTGGATTCATGTCCGGGGCAGCCACACAATGAAATTTGTCACTACATGCTAAAATAGGTGTTGAGCTCTAAACCCAACATTGCCAGGTACGTGAGCACTCTGTGTAACTACATGTACCTGTATCTCTTTTGGTAACGGCACAAGGTAGCTCCACCATTTGTCCGTCTTTCTGTTTCCACATATTTCTATAAGGAAGAAAATGGTGTCTAACATGTCTAGCAGTATGCCACATAATTACCAAAATGCATGTGCCACAGTGATACATTTGACACAGTTTCTAAATATTTTGTTTGATTTTATGCTACATTTTGGATGAATCCTTTTCATGATCTACATTGACACAACCAAGAAATTAACATCAATTAACAATAAGTAAAGTTATAATAATAAGTATTTAAGAAAGAAAGATGTCTGGCGCTGGAAATGCACTTAAAAACTTGCTTTTATTTGCTTGACAGGAGTCACAGGCTGACGCGTTTCGCACTCACAGGTGCTTAATCGTAGACACAATAATAAGTATTTAGAATATATTTATGTTCTTAAAAAAGTTATGGCTGCTGCCTCCCCTACACCTCATCCTCTGATCCAGGGAGAGACCTATCACAATATTGCATGACCATCAAAACTAATTGTTGCACAACAACCGCCAATCCTTACATTGCTCTGCGGATAGAACATCACAGTGCCATGCCAGGATTGTCACTGGAAACCAGAAGACTGGTTGCAGGTCACAGCAGTGCCGGTAGTGGATTGCAAGTATATTAGAATCCCTGTAATAACTCATTGGCCTCATCATAATCTATGTGTGTAAAGCAAGCCTTACTTCCTGCCTCCAAATATTTAGTTGCCTGTATATTTGCATTGGAATGTTCCCAAAAACAAGGATGAGTGACTGCACCTTACATCTGCTAATCCATTATTAATGAGATTTCTGTATAGCACCTTAATTCAGACATGTAACAAAATTGAAGAATTAAAGAATGTATGAGCTCATAAGTTGTGTAAACAGTATTTCAAAAACAAGCCATTAAGCGCAATGTTTGTCCTGTCACTGACATCTTCACCACCCGGGATTTGATGACAGCTAAAGGGATCTTAACATTTTGTTTTCTCTGAGCTACAGTTTCCTTTGATCAGGTGATTTCATATGGGAAAATTCCTCAACCTCAGATAATTACTTGGCTTGGGTGCAATAAGAAAACAAAAAAAGACAAAGCAGGCTATACTCCTCTGTGTGTGTCTTTTAGAAAGGTGACTTATATATGTTATGCTTAAAGGCAACATAGTAACATGGTAAAAATGAAAACATATTACTACACTGTTATTATAACATTTCTTCCTGTTGATAGATCCTGATTTTGGAGTTTGAAAACGAAAGGACTCCTAAAGGTGACCATACCTTATCAATAACTGTTTAACAAACACTCTCTCTTAACAAAACTTTCAGGTGGCAAAACCCAGTAAACCTGACCCTTTTCTCCTCTAAGAGATGACACCATAAATGTTAAAGGGGTTATCCAGTGCTTTATAAAAAATAATATGGTGCTAGGGTTAGGGAAATAGAAAAAAAACATACTTACCTAGCCACAGTTCCCCGCAGCTCCTGTTCAGCTCCATCTGGTCCTCCAATTTTCTTTCTTCTCCCTGCTTCTGTTGAGCAATTGTTGTAGGACCTGTCTGTGTGGCTAAAGTGGGACACCGCTGCCGCCAATGTTTGGCTGAGCTCACAGGTCCTTCAACAAGTGCTCATCTTGGAAGCAGAAAGAAGATTGGGGGACCGGATGAAGAAGAACCAGAGCTGTGGGGGAACCAGGGCTAAGTTTTTTTTTTCTATTTCCCTCCTGTCCCAGAAACATATTATGTTTTATAAAGAAATGAATAACCCCTTCAAATAGTTGTCTGAACTTTGCGGTGGTGGTGGGTTTGGCTGACTTTATTATAAGGTGTATGGGCTCCCTAATTTCTTAAAAGCTGTAATATGTAAATATGGCATTCAGACATTAAATAGTTCCATACAATACAGCATATACAGCACCCACTTAATGCCACCATGTGCCCAGACCGGGACAGGCAATGCTCACATAAATACTCGCCTACAGTGTCTATAAAACTAGTATATATACACAGTGTCACACAATGCCCTATGAACTGCATATAGCATCCAAATAATTACTAGTGTTGGGAGCGAATATTTGCAATTCAAATTTTTATCGAGAATATCGCAAATTTGCAAATATTGCAAATATATTTGCTATATATTTGAAATGACGAATATTAAATTTTTTGCGCATATTCGCATATGTGAATATTCGCATATTCCTTCTTTTCACTTGTGGGCCAATTAGAATTATGCAAATACACTTGTCAACGAATTTGCGAATAATCACATATGCGAATATGCGTATATAACGAATACGCAAAATTCATGAATATAGGACAAATATTCGTCTATATAGTTGTAAAATATCGCAAATTTGAATATGGCCAATGCCGCTCATCACTAATAATCACATACAGTTCCCATACTAGTATTCCATTATTGTTCATATAGTGCCACATGGTCCTCATTGAATTCCAGAGCTGGCCTATGTCTATCCCAATTTCTTCTTACCTTCCACTTGCATAGTCTGGATGAGATCATATGAACAATAAATCAAGGTTTTTCTATGTTCTGTTGCTAACATGCATTACTACAGACTTGTGGAATGAGAAGCAGCAGAGAATCCAGTAGCAGTTCTGATGAAGAAATACGCTGGTGACTCCACAATTTTATGACAGATAATATTTCTTCTATTTCATTTTACACTATCATTCATTCAGTCAGGAAAGGTGAAAGGTTTCATAAAAAGTCATTGACATGTTTAGGAGATAGAAGGAATGAATTGTTTTGTCTAAAAAAACATCAAAAATGAAAAAGATAAAAGAAGCCATTGAGCAAAAATTGTTCAAGCTAAATTCCATGACTTAAAAATGCAGGCAGGTCTCCTATCCACCATCAGAGGTTAGAGGGCAGAACTGATGAAGTCAGTCATTGTTATCAATGGGGTTAGCTGACTACGTTTTAAGTCAAGTGCAAATTACTCTAAGGGTACGTTCACACGGGTGGATTACATGTAGAATTTCCGCAGCGTATTTACTGCAGAAAATCCGCAGTGGATTTTGCTACCATTGACTTCAATGGGTCAGCAGAAAATCTGCAATAGAGGCAGATTTGCAGATTTTCCTTCAGACCCATTGAAGTCAATGGTAGCAAAATCCGCTGCAGATTTTCCGCAGCAAATACCCTGCGGAAATATGTGAACATACCCTGTAAAGGAGTAGAAAAGAGAGGTCTGGTGCCCCAATATAAAGTGGAGCTACTCCATGCAGCTATGCTCAGTTATTTGGCACCTTATGGTGAGATCAGGTTTTTATCTGTGATTTTCAGAAAATGTAAAAAAATATGTGGAGAATTTCAGTTAAAGGGGTAGTCCAGTGGGGAAAAAGGGGATAAGTTTGAGATCGCGGGGGGGGGGGGGGGTCCGACCGCTGGGGCCCCCTGCAATTTCTCTGTACGGGGGCCAGGCTCTTCGGCCAGATAGCGGGTGTCGACCTCCGCGCGAAGCGGCAGCAGACACGCCCCCTCAATACATCTCTATGGCAGAGCCGGAGATTGCTGAAGGCAGCGCTTCGGCTCTGCCATAGAGTTGTATTGAGGGGGCGTGTCGGCTGCCGCTTCGTGCGAAGGTCGACACGCCCCCTTCCCGCGGGCTGTCGGGGCTCTGTACAGGAGATCGCAGGGGCCCCAGTGGTCGAACCCCCCGCGATCTGCAACTTATCCCCTATCCTTAGGATAGAGGATAAGTTGTTCACCACTGGGTCACCACTGGACTACTCCTTTAATTGGAACTAATTGTTGTTATTTCCCCTTAATGGCATCTCCTATTTGTGCCAATTATCACCAGTGTATTTATAACCATCTCCAGTCCAAAGTTGAATTACAGGAGAACGCCTCTTTCATTCATTTTGTGGTACATTCCACTCACCAATATCATAAACGTATCAGTCTTCACTTCTATCTGTCATCTCCAACTCATCTGAAGTTTAGGACTGGGCAGCAGAAAAATAACCCACAGGTCTTAGGAGAGGATTATCCAGGTCTTCTGAAAGATTCTACTATAAGTAAGGAATGGAAAATACGTACATGAAGGAGATCAAACTGCGGACACCAAAACTGCCTTACACGACGTACAATACAGTTTTAATGTTCGGCTTTGATGAAAAGGGAGTGCGCATTAAATGCAATGCTGTACACCAACATTCCAATTTTACATTTTGGCACAAATTTTTAGCTTAGAAGTACACCAACTAATAGATGGTGCCAACTTAGATTAGACAGTCTAAAGATGTGTCACGTTTTCAAACTGTTATACATTTTGGAATGTTTTTGGACTGTCTAGTCTTACATTGTCTAAGGGTATGTTCACATGTGCGTATTTTTGCTGAATATTTTGCTGCAGATTTTTCTGAAGCTAATTTTGCTACCCTTTAACCAGCTTCTCCTGCTGATATCTTAAAGGGGTACTCCACCCCTAGACATCTTATCCCCTATACAAAGGATAGGGGATAAGATGTCTGATTGCAGGGGGGTCCTGCCGCTGGGGACCCCTGCGATCTTGGCTGCAGGACCTCAGACATCCGGTACACAGAGGGAACTTCGCTCTGTGCTGGATGAATGGTAATGCCGGGCGGAGGCTCGAAAACGTCACAGCTACGCCCCCTCAATGCAAGTCTATGGGAGGGGGCGTGACAGCCGTCATGCCCCCTCCCATAGACTTGCATTGAGGGGGCGTGGCCATGACGTCACAAGCGGGCATGACCGTGATGCCACGAGCCTCCGGAGCTGCACCTGACACTCTAAACGAATGCCGGGTGCAGCAGGGAGATCAGACATCTTATCAGACATAGAGGATAGGATAAGGGATAAGATGTCTAGGGGCGGAGTATACCTTTATATTTACAGCAATTCTTGTATATAAGAGGGTAATTGTACTTGAATACTGTAGCTTGTTTTAGTATTAAGACACCTGCTATTTTCTTATTTCTGTATGTTTTCTGTTGTATTCAATTAAATAATGTAGACTTGATATTACGTATTTTTAGTGTCCTCATTCTGGTTGGATACTTAAAAACGGTCTTTTAGAACTGTACTGTATAGCTTTTTCTGTTTGTAGGGGTTTTCTGCAAGTCTTAGAAGGTAGAAGTAAGAGTAGCAATGGCCATTGTTGTGTGACAAGCAGCACTAATCTCTTTGCTGTTAATATAACAACCTGAACCTGATTTCTAACCTCACCCCAGTGCAGGATCATAGTAGAATGTAGCAAAGACTTGAAGACTGGGTAAGGCTGCATTCACACAACGTTTTTGCAATACAGTTCCCATATCAGGTTTTTGATGAAAAACGAATTCCTCAAAACCAGACTAAACTGTATCAAAACGTGTGTACAAATTTTTACCGGTATACAGTTAAAAACTGTATACAGTTTAAAAAATGATGTCTGGTTGCATAAGTTTTTTAGGAAAAAAAGTATATGTTTTTAACTTTTCACTCCATTATGAATAAAGTTTCACTTGTTTGATTGAAATTCCAAGAAAAAAACTGTGCAAAGTCAAAAACCGTATGGTGAAAACCGAAAAAAAAAAAACGTATGTATACGTGAAAATGTATACGGGAACTGTATTGCAAAAACGTGGTGTGAATGCAGCCTAAGTCAATGGTATCTGGTTGCATATGTGTTTATCTATGTATAAAACTATAGCGTTTTAGATATAAGTAAATTCCTGCCCCCTCATTTTAACACTTTTTTACTCATTGGTTAAACCTTCCCGGTATATAGCGTTTGAAAAGAGCAATGTGTCTTAGACCTGAATTTACCATCCCCCATTTGAAATGGGTCTTGTAAACACTGTGATGGAAGGTCTGTGTAAGGTCAAACTAAAGGGCCATCTGCACAATAGATATCTAACCTAGGCTTGACAGCGGGGCTAAATAAAAGCAAAAGCCTTCAATCAAGTCTGGCGATCCTAGTGTTAGGGACCTCGTGGGTGAACTTGCTTTTTCGGTAAATTTGAATATCTACTAAAAGTCTTTACAACCAGGTGAAGCCTTAGTCTCTTTTATTATTTCACTTTTGAACAATTCATCATTTATGTTTGTTGGGTCAAAAGAAGTCAGACCAATCCCATTCTTGTGGGCCGATATTGTTATGGTCCATGGAAAGCAAATTGGAGGACATCATAAAACTGCTTGTTTAAAGATTTTGTAACATCAAGTTATAGGATTTAGAATAGAAAATGTATTTTTGGGGGGATACTTGTATTTTGGCACTAATATTGGAAAACCTATGGAAATTTGATCAGTCGTCTTAGATTTCCAAAATGATTACATTTAAAATAAGATCCTAATTTTATTTGTACCTTTGCCACATGATATCATATTTGAAAATTCAGATAAAAAAAAAATTCTAGTAAAACCCATTACAACCCTTCACATTCCAGCTGTCATTTTCCAGGCAATGGTCACAATGATGAAAATATCTGTTATCCTACATGTGTAGAGAATAGTTTTCTTTTATCTTACTTTATTCAGTCATATAAGATACCTACTAATATATTGGCCGGGATTTACCAAGAGTCCTGTTCCAGAATTGTGTCCTTGAATGTACCATTGGGCGAAGTGCAGAAAACTCCAGAAAATGCTCCTTATCTGACAAGGGGGTGCAGACTTACTGAGGAAGATGTGTGGTGGAGGCAGAAAGGGCCTCAATAGTAACGCCATCCCCAAAATCATTGTGGTCTACGGTGAGCAGAAAAAAGTAAAAACTTTGTCTAAATTAGAAAAGAAGGGAAAACTTAGACTAGACACTCTACAGATAAGCCAGCTTTATGATCAGCCTGAGCAGTTTGCCCTGACTTAAAAAGTATTAGTAAATCTGGGCCAGTCCAGTCTCTTGTTTCTTGCCTATAATATTAGAAATAATAAGTAAAAGGCAGTTGTGAAGTAGTTAACACAAATCGACTGACTCCAGAAAGTTAAACAGATTTTTAAGTTACTTCTATTAAAAATTCTTAATCCTTTCAGTACTTATGCACTGCTGATGTTGAGTTGTTCTTTTCTAAGTGCTCTCTGATGACACCTGTCTCCGGAATTGTCCAGAGTAGAAGCAAATCCCCATAGCAAGCCTCTTCTACTCTGTGCAGTTCCCGAGACAAGCAGAGATGTCAGAAGGGAGCACTGTTGCCAGACAGAAAAGAACAACTAAACTTCAGCAGCTGATAATTATTGGAAGGATTAAGATTTTTTTTTAATAGATGTAATTTACAAATCTGTTTAACTTTCTGGAGCCAGTTGATTTGTGTTAACTACTTCACACTGCCTTTTACTTATTATTCTCTATGTCTAAAGGAAAGAAGATTTCTACATCACTGTAGAAGATAAAATGATTTTTTGCTGTGTGAGTAGTGAGACTGTGGAACTCTTTGCCAGAGGAAGTTGTGATGGTAAATTCTTTAAATAAGTTCAAAAGGGGCCTGGATAGATTTTGAAGTGTAATGATCCTACAGGATATAATTACCAGATTACTAGAGAAGGGTCATTGATCCAAGGATTTATGCTGATTTGGAGTCAGGAAGGAATTTTATGCCTTCCTCTGGATCAACACTGCAGGATAATATGTTGAGCTGGATGGATTTCTGTCTTTTATTTAGCAATACAAACAATGGGGGTATGCATGAAGGATTTTACACAGATTTTTTATTGTGATTTGTCGCTTTTTCATTTATATGTAACTTTTTGCGGCAAACAGTTGCGCCGAATGGTTTAGAACATTATTACTGAATTGACGGTGTTAGTTGTGATTTCAGTTACAATCATGCATTGGTTTGGTATTCGTTAATTGCAACTTTTCGATTTGGCGCAAATGTTGGTGCGAATACCGTCACTAAGGCGTAAATCCACACCAAAAATAAAATGACATGGAGAATAGCTACAACAATAGAATGTAGAACATTTATACAGTGTCCAACCAGAAAGTGGAAAAAGGACCCTGAACAATAAAAGAAGCAACCTGATTGGTTGCTAGGGGAAAATGCAACACTTTTCTAAGGCAGAGGTCTGGATGAATATCCCCCCTAATGCACAAATTAAAAACAGCAAAAAACGGCCCTGGCTGTGCGAGCTTTACCTCTGTAAACCAACCAAAGCACCAAGGTCAGATTTTGCTGCCACAGTCAGAAAGTTCTGCCCGGAATTCTGGTGCAGGAGTCTGCGCCTTTTGTAGGGCTGCATTTGTGCCAAAAGTATAAACTTGCGTGTGAAATTGATCATTTTGGCGCAACTACGCTCCATTTGACGCAAAAAGACATACATAAAATCACACATTGCAACACCATTATCGATACATACAATTTTACTATGTTACTGTGTTATCTTCAGTTACATTAGAAATCATAAATAATGCCTAGCTGTAATTTTTTTTATAGTAAATCTATAAAATCTGTTGACATTCCTAGAATTAGAATCATATAGCAACTAGTACTGGTGGTAGGTTGCTTAGCAACAACATATACATATCCAAGTAACCGTACAGCCTGATTACGGTATACTTGAGTGAGTAGGAAATGTAACCGTAAGGTTTATGTTCAACAAAGGCGAACAAATCTCTGTCTTACTTTTGATTTTTCTCCAGTAATTTATTATTTGAGCCTAGTAAATGAACGTCTACATTAACCGTCTGTTGGAATTACTAAGCCTCCTTTTGAAAGTTAACTAAACAGTGAACGCACTATAGGTCTATATAACCATCAGGGCTCCTTTATACACTCAATTTTAGCAGAATGTAGTGTTTACAAGCTTGTATTTAAAAAAAAAAATTGTGGTGTTTAATAGAGAAGTCTATGGAAATTAAAAATAACATACCAAAAAGGCATGCCGCATAAGAAAAAAAAATGCCACAAACCCCCCATACCTAAAACTCTGTATGAAGAGTGAATTCAGCCAAAGGGAACGTTCACACGAGCGGATCCCCAGTGCGTATTACAGGCGCTGTTTCACGCCTCAGGTCCTGAGGAAACACCAATCAGCATGAAACAGCATCTGTCGTCCCGGTGAACGCTCCTGCCTATTACCTCTGCTCGCACTCGTGGGGAAGAAGTCGTACTTGTGTTCTGTATGAACTGTGAATACATTTGTGGCAGCAGGAATTTTCAGGTGTGTGCTCCGTTTCTTCATTGTCTACATTGAAGTGTTTGTACCTGTACATATTGCTGCATGAAGCACCTCTGTTTCCCTGGTCTGCAAGGACTTATACCCCACAATTTTCCCAGCTGCATTATTTATTTCGCTCTGCTAGCGGTGCCAAGCTACATCTCCTTGTTGGTTTGCTGTACCCTAAGGGTATGTTTACATAGGTGGGCTACAAGCATGTTTCGCGTTGCTGGTTTGAGCTGCTGCGGTTGTTCCGCGCATATTTTGCGCAGAAGAATATCCACAGAGCAAAATCTGCAGCAGACCCCATTGATGTCAATGTATACTGCTGCAAATTTTCAGTCTCTCCATTACCTGCAATGGCTCGTACCCGCAGCGTTTAAAGGGGTATTCCAGGAAAAACTTTTTTCATATATAAACTGGCTCCAGAAAGTTAAACAGATTTGTAAATTACTTCTATTAAAAAATCTTAATCCTTTCAATAATTATCAGCTGCTGAAGTTGAGTTGTTCTTTTCTGTCTGGCAACAGTGCTCTCTGCTGACATCTCTGCTTGTCTCAGGAACTGCACAGAGTAGAAGAGGTTTGCTATGGGGATTTGCTTCTACTCTGGACAGTTCCCAAGACAGGTGTCATCAGAGAGCACTTAGACAGAAAAGAACAACTCAACTTCAGCAGCTCATAAGTACTGAAAGGATTAAGATTTTTTTAATAGAAGTAATTTACAAATCTGTTTAACTTTCTGGAGCCAGTTGATATATAAAAAAGTTTTTTTCCTGGATAACCCCTTTAACATGCTCGTAACCCACCCATGTAAATGTATCCTAAAAAGAATAAATTAATTCTCAAGGTATGGCCAGGCAGCAGGCAATGGTATTCAGTTTTGTGGGCAGAGAGTCTGCTATTGGTAACTGCTTATATCTCTGGACAGCTTGAGAAGAAATACATTAAAATGCTTAAATAACCCAGTTCTCATCTTTCACTCCGCACAAATGATAGGTCCACGGGGACTCCCTGTATGAATTCATGCTTCCCTTTCTCCGAGAGCCATGAAGAACCTTTGGCCGCTGGCTCTCGTTCCCTGCATAGCTGTTGCAGGCGCTCCATGGAGAATTCCTGCTCTGGGTCTGGAAATGGAGGTGGCACTTTGGAGGGAGCCAGGGGAGTTGGGTTAGATTAACTTAACTGCCTGGTGTTTTACATTGTTTGTTTTCTCCAGAAGTGTCAGGAAATGTTAATTTGTAGTGGAGGAGGAGGCAGCAATGAACGGACCACCGATCATTCCAAGGGGGAAATCAGTACTTCAACCCCAGTGGTCAACTATGAGAAACCGAAATATATTCATCTGGAGGATTGTTCTTATTACTTCATTGTCCGCCTGCCTAGTAACTTAAGTAATACATTTCAGACGATGATAGTATATTTTTATACATGGGTTGTAAGAAAAAATGATAATTTTTTTTTACAGTTTAAAGTGTAGCTCCCACCATCCTATTTTTTTTTCCTGTCCCTGCCTATTGCCCATCTATCCCTAACACCCTCCCTGCTTTTAATTTTTATTTTTACTATATTAAAAATAACTTCATGTCTGCCTGGCAGTGTGCTCACTACCAGGCAGACTTCCCCAGCAGGCACCACGTCACTGATGCCTGCTGGGGGGGACTTCCGCCCTTAGTTCATCTACACAGGGTGCCTCCAGCTGTTTCACCACTACAACTCCCAGCTTGCCTTGACATCTATTGGCTATCAGGGCATGCTGGGAGTTGTAGTATTGAAACAGCTGGAGGCACCCTGTGTAGATAAACTATTAGTTAGTTACAAGCGGCGCTGCGGCGCTACGGCTCTAGCCAGTTCCCTCCGTCAAAATCTCCCCGTGCCTTACCCCGTTCCCTCCTTCACAACCCCCCTCCCATACCCCGTTCCCTCCATCACAAACCCCCCTCCCGCATACCCCGTTCCCTCTTACACTTACAGTTACTGCAGAGTCTGGGCGTGCAGGGACAGAGGCGGCGGCGGCGGGGCGATGTGCGGGAGGAGTGGCCTCCCAGCCAGTGGCCGGGGAGCCAATGCGCTCGCTCCCGCCTGTCTGATTGACAGACAGGGAGCGAGTGCAGCCTAACTGAAAAAGGACTGATTGCCAGGCCAAAATCAGTCCTTTTTCAGGCGTGACGTCACGCCAGGCTGCAGCCGGCCACTAGGAGGGTGACCCCTAGTGGCCGGTTTTTAAATGTAAATTAGACCATTTTAATGAAAAAAAAAATAATAAAAGTATATTAGAGATATGTTGTAGTACATAAGTACTACAACATATCAAAAAATAAAGTTGGTGACAGTGCCCATTTAAACATGTAGTTAAAACTGTTGATAATTTATTGACACTTGTCTCTCAATTTTGCATGACAGAACATTTGGATTATACTATCCTAGCAGAACATTATACCGACATGCACCTCAGAATGCCCACAGCGGATCCAATGACTTCAATGGACTGAACACAGTCTATGGCGGCCAAACTTTTCAGTCCCGCTGAAAATATAGTATATAAGTTTATTAGCTGCAACGATTAATTGATAAAATCGATTAAATTCGATAATGGGATTCGTTGTTGACCAATCCCGTTATTGAATAATCGCCGGATTCGTTGTCCGCAGTCAGGAAGCTGCTGCAGGCGGTCAGGCGCGAGTCCCGTGAGTATACACATGGGGGGTATATGGGGGGTACTACATACACACCGCTATACCCATGGGGGCATGTGCAGAGCATTGCAGTCTTGTGTCTGTAGTACACTAGGATGCAATGCTCTACGCATATCCCCAATGTGTATAGCAGTGTGTGTGTGTATGTAGTACACACTGCTATACAAATGGTAGTATGTGCAGAGCATTGCATCCTATTGTACTACAGACACAAGGGTGCAATGCTCTGCACATACCCCCATGGGTATAGCGGTGTGTATGTAGTACATATACACTGCTATACACATGGGGGGTATGTGCAGAGCATTGCATCCTAGTGTCTGTACTACAGGGGGGGGGGTGCAGAGCATTTACATCCTAGTATTTGTAGTACTACAGAGTCTGTACTACAGACATGGGTCGGGTGCACTGCTCTGCAGTCTGCACATACCCCCATGTGTATAGGAGTGCTATTTAAAAGGAGCAAAGTTAAACAAAAAAAAAAGGAAATTAACTGTTCCCCCAATAAAAATGTGTTACCCCTTTTCCTATTGCTATACAAAAAAAAGTAAAATACATTTTTTTTTACATATTTGATACTGCCGCATGGCTAACTGTCTGATCTATTAAAATATTAGTGAATCATTAACATTTTATTTTAATATTTCAGTTACCCATGCGGCAGTATCAAATTTACACTGGTTTCTCTACAGGATCATTAATAATTATCCTGTACGGCAACCGGCGTAAACGGGAAAAAAAAAATTGCTGACATCTCTGTCCATTTTAGGAACAGTCCAGAGCAGCATTTGTTTGCTATGGGGATTTTCTCCAACTCTGGACAGTTCTTAAAATGGACAGAGGTGTCAGCAGAGAGCACTGTGGTGATGATGTCAACGAGACCTCTGTGTTCCTAAAAGAAAATAATTTCCACTGTAGCATTCAGCAGCTAATAAGTACTGGAAGAATTAAGATTTTTTACTAGAAGTAATTTAAAAATCTGTTTAACTTTCTGGCACCAGTTGATTAAAAAAAAAAAAAAAAGTTTTCCACCGGAGCACCCCTTTATTCTCATATGATCAATAGGACACTAGTACAGCCTTGGCATAACATATTTATGACATTACCTGAATAAACACAGCTAGGGGAGTTGTAAGGTTGTCCAAGTGGAGAGGCCTCCTGCTGGTGCATGTATATGTAGGTGTGTTTATGGGATTGTTGTCCTAAGAACATAAGTGCTTTCATCTGTTTTTATAAACCCATTATTATATTCATAACTCCATCTATGTCACATGGGATTTGCATTTTAATTTATAAGATATGAAATAAATGAAATATAAATCATGGCAGCCATTATTTGTGGGAGTTCACTGCCTTATGAAGAAATGTTAATAAAGCCAGTACTTTTATATTCACATGGTTGTTCCTCCATAGCACATATTATACATACGCACTATATGAGTGACCTATAGAAAGGCTCCTTACAGTTTAGTATCTCAAGGCATATTTGTCTTGGCTTATTGACTCTTATTGACTCTTGGTGAGTGATGAAATGTATATTTCGGCTAGCCAAGATGTCTTGTTCAATGCCAGCTTATTCATGGTATAGAGTTTCCACTTTCAATACTGACAGCTAACCAGGCCCTTTAGATGCAATTTCCACAAATAGTAAAGGCTATTGATCTCAAATAACATGAGCTACAAATGTCAACCATGCCTGCTGTGTGACCTCTCAAGACATTCTGCCACATCTGACGGACTGGCTGAGGCCACAGGGTAGTGATATAGTTACTGCTGCCATTAAACATATCCAAAATAATCTTTAGCAAAAAAAAACAAGGAATCATGAAAAAAGGGCATCCTCTTCATTAAAAGGAAAGGTCTCACCATCATCACAGATGTGGATTCTCTACTGTAAGAGCAGTGAGACTATGATGTTGTAATAGTTGATTCATTGAACAAGTTTAGGAGAGACCTGGATGCCTTTCTTGTAAAAATCTAATATTACAAGCTATGCTTATTGGATTAACCAGATGGAACATTGATACATGGATTTGTTCTGCCACATATGGAGTTGGGAAGGAAATGTCCCCCTGTTATTGGGCATCAGCCTCATAAGGGTTATTTTTTGGCTTCTTCTGGATCAACACAGTGGGGTTTTCAGTAAAACCTGATGAATGCTGGTCTTTTTTCAACCTTATGAACTACATAACTACGTAACATCAGAATAAGCACTAGGCACTAGTTGGTCAATAAGGTAAATTGTGGTATCCTGGTACAGGACCTGTCCTGTACCATCCTTAAGTCCTCTCAGGAAGAGTCGCTTAGGTCCATAGGGCTCTCCTGCAGGGCTCCCCCCTTGTTGCCGTATATAAATGCAACGTATATTCGTTATGAGTATCTATTGTTCATATGTATAAAGTTGTACAAAGTGTATAGAGTGTTGGTCATGTGATCTACAGTCACATGACATACCCAGAGTTCCGAGGGCACAGGTACCCCAGGCAACTGGCAACCAATGGGCTTTAGTCCAGCCCCCTAGTATATAAGGGGCTGTAGTCTCTATTCTCAGTCTCTTAGTTCCTGCTTTTGTTCCTGCACTCTCTTAGTTCCTGGACTTAAAGAAAGCACAAAGTCCTGTATACTGGAAACTCATCTCATCTAGGCCAAAGCCTAAAGTCCAGCAGCCACTTCTAAACCGTGAGTTACAAATATCTCTACAAATCAAGTGACTACTACTCAGCTAAAGGAATATATAAGAAGCACAGTGGTCTGCCTAAATATCCTCATAACTACAAGTCCAAGCAAGCCTGCGGGGTATCCTGTGTCTTGGTTGCCTCTGACGAAACTGCATTATTGTATAGACTGTTTCCTGCATATTGCAAGTAAAAGTTCCAGTTACTTTAAAACCCTTGCTGTGGACATTCCTTCCTTGCATACCGTTTTTGGTCTGGTTGTCGGCAGTCCTTATACCGAAACAACCACATCCTGGCATCACAAACACTAAGGGGTTAACAACATCTTGCTCCCGGGGTTAATACCACCAGACCCTGCTACATCCATTGCAACACCCCATGGTCACCACAAAATAATTTCCCTGCATGGCATCATATGGGTTAGATTCATCCCAATTTCTGGGTCAATGTTTGGCATATGCAAACGTGTAGGCATGTATTGAAATTTGTTGTCAACTATACTTTTCAATACAGCTTTACTGAGTGAATGGGACACTATAGATATGTCTGACATGCATGCATGGAGTTTATTCATCTTATTTTGATTACCGTATATACTTGAGTATAAGCCGACCCGAATATAAGCCGAGACCCCTAACTATACTCGACTATAAGCCTAGGGTGGGAAATACATCATCCCCCCCATGCCATCATCCAGACCCCCATCATTAACACCCTCATCATCATCACCCTGTCATCATCCCCCTTCATCATCCCCCCTTCATCATTACCCTGTCATCATCCCCCCTTCATCATCCCCCCCTTCATCATCCCCCCCTTCATCATCCCCCCTTCATCATTACCCTGTCATCATCCCCCCTTCATCATTACCCTGTCATCATCCCCCCTTCATCATTACCCTGTCATCGTCCCCCTTCATCACCCCCCCTTCATCATTACCCTGTCATCGTCCCCCTTCATCATTACCCTGTCATCATCCCCCCCTTCATCATTACCCTGTCATCATCCCCCCTTCATCATCCCCCCCTTCATCATCCCCCCCTTCATCATCCACCCCTTCATCATCCCCCCTTCATCATTACCCTGTCATCATCCCCCCCTTCATCATTACCCTGTCATCATCCCCCCTTCATCATTACCCTGTCATCGTCCCCCTTCATCATCCCCCCCTTCATCATTACCCTGTCATCGTCCCCCCTTCATCATCCCCCCCTTCATCATTACCCTGTCATCGTCCCCCTTCATCATCCCCCCCTTCATCATTACCCTGTCATCGTCCCCCTTCATCATCACCCTGTCATCATCCCCCCCTTCATCATTACCCTGTCATCATCCCCCCTTCATCATTACCCTGTCATCGTCCCCCTTCATCATCACCCTGTCATCATTCCCCCCTTCATCATTACCCTGGCATCATCCCCCCTTCATCATTACCCTGTCATCATCCCCCCTTCATCATTACCCTGTCATCGTCGCGTATAAGCCGAGAGGGGTGTTTTCAGCACGAAAAATCATGCTGAAAAACTCGGCTTGTACTCGAGTACATACGGTAATTAGCTTATTTCTTGCTTCTTTTATAACGCCAAAATATTCTGCGCAGCTGTACAGAGGTTGCCAACTAAGGAATGTAAAGTCATTCCATTGATGTAAAAACTGCTAGTTGAGAATTTTCCTTACATTCTAAACATGTATTCTTTGAATTATTTCTTATTTGTTGACAGTATCAGTCACTTGAGTATTTGATCGATCTGTGGATGCCTTTGATGTTAGCTGTATGATTTTATTTTCTAGCAACTTAATATTCCCCGACAAATTTCCTCTACAGCATCAGTCGCTTACTTGTTTTTTTACCTCTCCGTGTGAATGAACTCTCTTTCACCCTTATTATTTCTACTAGAAAATCTTTTCTTTTTTTTTTCAACAAATATAATAAAAACTTCTGCAAATATGAAAATAGAATAACTCATAATGCTGATAGGAATGTGCACGGACAGATAACAAAGTACAATGTGCATTGCTCAAGTAAATATGTATGTAAATATAATAGTACTGCATAATGTTTTTAGTATAGTGTTATATCTGTTTGGTCACTTCGGTGAGTGCTCTTACATTGGTTTATGGGGTCTTGACATCCTCATCAGATTCTAAGTGTATCCATTCTTGTTTTCAGGAGATACCATTATTATTTTGGGGCACTGGAAATATCTAACTATAGCTTTTAGATGTTTTTTTTTTTTAATCTATTGCCTCTTTACAAAACGCATACACGCGATTGACCACCCAGTAAAGTTTCTATAAAGTCAAAAGGCCTGTGTGCAGTCGCAAACCTAGTTTACAGCCAATGCGTGTAAGTTCTGGCACTGTCATCTCTACTGTTAAAGTATATTACTTTATGACTAGTTTATAAGATATGGATAGTCTTACAATAAAATATATTCAGAAACTGTGGGTGGCCTTTAAGCTTACTCTAGTTATGTGGTGTTCCTAAACTATTGGGTGTAGCGTTCTTGCCATGTTTGTCTAAGAAAATCATAATTTACATAATGTTTCACAGGGGTTAAATTACAAATTCAGCCCGCATCGATCTACTGGTTTACCTCAAGCTACAGCTATGAAAGAGCAGACTAGACACAATAACACATAGCCACCTTTATTTTTATTTTACAGTATTATTGTGGCTCTTGCCGTCTTCATTTTCCTCTATAAATACAGAGAAGGCATAAAACCATTCTACAACAAAAAATGCTAATGATAGACTTGTGTAGCCGGAACACTAAAGGTTATAGGGACATGTAGCATGAGTGCTAATATAAAACACCTTTCTATCATAGCCATCAGTACCTATTACAGCAATTTGGGCTACAGTATGTCTTTTGACAGATCAAAAGTAACAGCATAGTCTTTGTTTCCCAAGATCATCAATAAACGTTTGGTGCCAATGACCTTGATGCTGGTCCACCATTTGTCCCTCCAGGAGCACACCACAAGATTTGCTGTTTCGGAGATATTATTACCCAGTTCTGTAGCCCTCGTAATTTGGCCATTGTAAAAATTGCTCAGATCCAGATTTTCACTCATTGTTTGCCTATTCCAACACATCTGCTTCAAGAATGGAGTGTTCACTTGTCTTATATACCTTACCTTTGGACAGGTACCATTGTCATAAGACAATCAATGTGATTTACTTCACCTTTTTAAGGTTTTATTATGATGTCTGGATGTCATATGTGGGTATATGTTTCCACCAAACAGGAAACATGATTTAGAAACAAGCCCACTTATGTTTCATCCCTTTCTATGCCTTCGGGGACATAGTTTTACTGTGACATAGCACAGCATTTATTATGTACTGTACCAAATTCCCATAGAAGTATTGTGGCCTCAATTCACATCCAAATGACACTAAATTCCATGTAATAAACCCCTCTGATCCTCCTCTCTGTGTATCCCTACAGTGTCATGAGAAGCAAGTGTCCTTTGTACTCCCCAATTATGAGGCTGCTAGTCCCCAAATTATGATCAATAAGTAAAAAAAAAGTACCATTACAAAAATTTAGATATTACAACTATATACTTGTGACTGTGAGTTCTCAACTTTTGTTTTCATTTTATGGCTGGACTGCAATAATTGATCACTTAAGGCAATAGAATCCCATGACCCAGTTTGGCAGATCACCCAGAAAAGATTAGTTTTAATAATTCATTCATCTCTTATTAGTCACAATGTATCACTGAGGAAACAGTTACTGTATAATTCCTTAAGGGCTGCTACATCGTGTCTTTATTTTGACAAATAAAATGCACAAAAAAGTAATAAAAAAAATACTGAATTTTTAACAGTTTTTAAAGCTTTTTTTTTTGTTTGTTTCCTTTTTTTAAAATGTATTCTTTAAGTCCTGTCAGGTTAGGCAAAGTTAAAAGGGTACTCTTGTGGAAGAAAAAATTATTTTAAATCAACTAGTATTATGCAGATTTGTAAATTACTTCTATTTAAAAATCTTAATCCTTCCAGGACTTCAGCTGCTGTATGCGCCACATGAAGTTGTGTAGTTCTTTCCATTGCTGACCACAGTGCTCTCTGCTGACACCTCTGTCTGAGTCAAAAACGGTCCAGAGCAGGAGAGGTTTACTATGGGGATTTTCTTCAACTCTAGACAGTTCCTGACACATCTTTTATTCCTGCAATTGAAAAAGTGTTTTGATAATTTTACATAGTCCACTTTTATTGTTTTTTATATAGTGTCAATAAAAGACATTTGCTTGATACTCATTGGAAATTAGATCTGTTTGTGGTAGCTCCTTCCTGCAGTATTTTCTCCTGTTCATTTGTTTCAGTTTCTGATACGGACAGAGATGTCAGCAGAGAGCACTGTGGTCAGACAGAAACGAAATTCAAAAAGAAAAGAACTTCCTCTGGAGCATACAGCAGCTGATAAGTACTGGAAGGAGTAAGATTTTTAAATAGAAGTAATTTACAAATCTATATAACTTTCTGGCACCAGTTGATTTGAAATTTTTTCCCCCCCTTTTAGTGCAGCCCTGAGCTCACCCACAGCTACTTTCCCTGCCTACTTTAGTATCCACCCTAAATGACAAACCCTCAACTGGACAGCGGCCTCTGTTCTCAGTGCAGGGACGTAACAAAAATAGGGTTCAAATAATAAACAACTAAATAATAAACAACACAGTACAGACATCAGGGAAGCATGTCATGGTACAAAGGGTTAACAGGCACAGGGGATAAACATACCAACGGATAGAGAGTGGTCAAACAAGTTGGGTCCAAACCAAGATTCTTGGTCTAAAAAACATTTGGCTTAAGTGTCATATTATATTTTATTTCAAAAGGTTTAAAGTGTTTGCAAAACTCCACTTCATGATGTAAAATACATGACAAAGAAAATGCATTTAAAACAATGCGCAAATTGATCATCTCCCATTGCGTGACAATATGATACATTTTGCACAACTGACATTAGCACAAGGGAGAAAGTGCAAGTTCAAAAAATGTGGGGAAAAATAGGCAAAGAATGCAATCCCCCATGTGTTAATCCAGACGTCCAGAATATTTCCCATTAAAAGTAGGTTAACTAGTGTCTATATTTTTCCTTTGAACCCTGTGCTGTTAACCGTACTGGTAGGGATGAACCGTGAGCTGACAAAATGCTTTTTAAACCCAGCTTATTCAAGACGTTTGGGCGGATTTTATAAATAAACCATTGCACCAGCCAGATGTCCGTGTAATACTATGAAGGAATCATGAGATCCCAATCCCACACTGCACGCAAGCATTGTACAGTATGTTTCTCAGCTCCTAATGGGTTATGTTCAATGGCAGCAAATTCTGGCACTGACATTTTTGTGTGTGTTTTATTTATTTATTTGTTTATTTATTTATGAACTTTATTATTTATTTATTTTGATATTGTTTTATTATTTATTTTTTATTTATTTTTATATTGCTATACAGAAAAACAAGAAAAGACTGAGAAAATAGCTTTCCAAGTCCAAAACCTTATTTCGGTCTTTTAGATTTTTAGATTTAGATTATTATAATTTTTTTTTTTTTACTGCACATGTCCCTCCGTGAACTTGGCCTTATAGGATTTAAGAATTATAAATCACCAGCACATCTGGATACATTATTGTTTCATAATAAAAGTCCTTTTGAATATATCAGTTTTATATAATATAACGCTGCTTCATCATTTTGGAATGTTCTTATACCAAATATAGTTTCTATTGACATCATGCAGAACAGATTATTGTACTATAATGTCTTTTACACTTTATTTTCCTTGATGCTTAGTCTAGTATTGTGAATTCCACCGCAGGATTTCTGGCACTTCACATCTTCACATTGCAGGTTGTTAACAGCCATTTACTATTTCCCATTGATGATGAAATGCTAAAAATATGATACACGGACAACCTGCCAAGGGAAGGGTCACAAGTCATAAAAATAACGCTGTGTTTAAAGGGAATTACTGGTTGCCATGCATACATGCGTGTGTCCATCATGCTATCACAATAGAATAGAATGGGCTCGCCGTACTGTAAATCCAGCTCTACTCTTCTATACAAGACAGTAGACATTCTGTTCAGGCAGTGGACATTACAGGTAAACAAGATGAAAAACTTGGTTGCTCCATTACACAGTAGCTATGCAATATAACATAATGATTATGAAAAATTTAATTATCATTCATTAACATAAGAGGTCAATATTTCATGTAATTGACCAGAATATGAGCAGAGAACAAAGACTTGTCTGTACAGACTCCTTAGATCTTTAACACATGCAAATATTTGCTTAGTCTATCAATACATTCTTGTCTGACTAATAAAGTCCTAAATCCATCAATAGCTCAGACACCTGCAGACTTTTATATTATATTTCAGAAGTTTCTGCTATCTACTGCACTGTACTACTTGGAAATTGTATGGAGACACAATAACCCACAAGCCCTTATACTTCGGATTGTTATTTTTTTTTATCCATGTTATAATTATATCTATTACGGTAAAGTTGAGTAACCAATATGGCTGTTACTACAGCATCTTGTTTTCATTATTTCCTAAATGTTATTCCTACAGTAGGGCTGCACCGTATATAACTGAATAAGCAGATCTGGTTATAAGTCCTATTTGGCTTAAAGGGGTAATCCAGGGAGCAAATAAGTGATTCCCTTTATTGGCTCCTGGAGACTCACTTCCTTCTTAGTCCTTCCTCTGCACTATAACTTACTCCCGCCCCCTCAATGCAAGCCTATGGGAGGGGGCGTGGTAGATGTCACGCTCCCTCCCATAGGCTTGTATTGAGAGGGTGGAGCGTGACGTCACATGGGGACGGGGCCGTGTTGTCACAATGCTCCGGCCCCGTGATCAACAGTAATCAGACCCGGAGCGAACACGCTCCGGGGACTGATTTTAACGGGGTGTGGCGGGCAAGATCACAGGGGTCCCAAGCGGCGTGACCCCCGCGATCAGGCATCTTATCCCCTAAGCACCGGAATACCCCTTTAAAGGGGGCAGGCTGAGATGGTGGGGTACTATATTGCAATCATTACATGGCAACACAATGTTGGCGATGATATGGCAACTTGGCGCAATCATTAGCTGCCACATGTGGGCATGGTTTAGCCACAGGCATTAATTGCTATATAGTACCCGGCCCACCATTTCAGCCTGCCCCTTTCAAACAGGGAGAAAGTTATAGTGCCGAGATGGGACAAATACGGAAGTGAGCCGCCAGGAGCAAGGAAAGGTAGTCCTTTTTCTGTTCCTCAGATAACCCCATTAAAGTTCAACTATCACCTCCATACGAGGTGCAGGCACCATCAGTTAGGGAATAGGGAGATGAAACAGATCACACCTTTGTATACTTTGCCTGCTGCTTATAAACTTATGTCCATGGCTTTTATTTTGGCTGAACAGACAAAGGAGCCGGCCAAGTAGCAGCCAAGTGCTGCCTCCTCCTTCTCCTGACCTGCTCTTGGCATGGAGCCCTGTACATCAATCGTTTGTGAAAGGGCAGGGAGAGTGCTACACAGCCAGCCCGTCCAAAGGAAGCAAAGTTATGGTCTGTTTAAACCCTACGAAACTCCCTAACCCCATGCCCTACCTGATGGACACTAGCAAAGGGGTACTTCGGTGTAGAGCTTTTTTAAACATCATCCCTTGGTGCCCTGGTATCATTGCTCCTGTCCTCCACCTGGTTTCTGGTAATCGATGCGTCACACCTTGGCTTAGCTAATCATTAGCCACAGCGATGTCCGGCCTTGGCCTGCGATAGGCTGGACGGCATTCTGATGTATTGAGCCCCAGCACTGGTCTTCTTCCTGGTGCCGAGGCTCAATATGTCACACTGCAGCTCAGTATCTTTGTAATATGGTGGTGCAATGGGGCATACAATCTCCCTATGTCACTGCACAGGCTCCATGAACAGAAGCAGCAGGGCCTAGAACTATGATAACCCTCATGAGTTGTTCTCATCATTTCTAGTGAAAGCACTTGGCACATAGTAATGAATGAATCATTTTTTATATAGCGATATGATGCTGAGTGACAATTGTCACTATAGCTGGAACCATTCATAAAGGAATAGAGTGATTCTGAGAATACTGCATCATTGCTTTGCCAATAGAATACTTCAGTTATAGAATTTAGGTAAAATCTGCCATTCACAGCTTTAACACTTTTAATATAATGTATGGATAATACAGCTTCAGCTTTTACACAACTGAAATTGGGTTTTGTGTTGTCAGAAAGTGAATAAAACTAATAATAATTGAAAAAGGAATGAAAAGAAAGTTTGACTGGTCTACCTGTCTGGTTGATGTCATCAGGATTAGCAGGATCTATGGGTTTTGTTAGATGGGATTGGCAAGCTGCTGCAGCACAATAACCGGCTAGAGGCTGGAGTGAGAACGGAATATGACTGCTGATTCTGTTAAGTGGCGGAGCTTTTCCCTGGCTGATGGGATCAACCAGGAAAACAAAAGTAAAGCTGCTCCCAGCACATTGATGAAAGGAATGAAGAATGATGATCTAAGGCCTATAAAGAGCATCGGGAACACATTGCTGGAGGGAGAGGATACAAAAATGCACATTGTAAAAAAGCCATCATCAGCCCTAGACAATCAAATAAGCAGGGTGGATGAGGACACACCATGAAAATGTGAATAGCTGTAGTATAATAAGCACCAGGACTCTTACAAGGATTAAATAAGATCCACGTTTACTACAGTTAGACCCTTAAAACTTTCAATAAACAACATTAGCGTGTTATATTCACTGAGTAGTAAAAAAGGAAACCATTTAGTGCCCTTCTCAGTGTTCTCCAGGCCCTTGAACCGCACTTTTATATCTTTAAACACAATACAGTGGTCCCTCTAGTTACAATATGAATTGGTTCCAGGACAACCATTGTATATTGAAACCATTGTATGTTGAGACCTTAACTCTATGGAAACCTGGTAATTGGTTCTGAAGCCCCAAAATGTCATCCAAAAATAGGAAAAAGTGAGGATTAAACAAAAATAAGTAGATAACCATTGTACATAAACCAAGTCCTTCCATATAAAAGTAAGAAAGATCTGCTGGACCTGTAAATCACTGTCTATGTAGAGGACAGGAGCTTCTTCAGGGTCCTGTATAGTACACGCAATGTCCTAAAAAAGTAAAATGGAGCCGCGCTTATTTGGTGTCCAAAGGAACAGCTAACTGTGGCACAGGTAAAGAGTAGTACAGAACATGTAGTACCGCCCTATACTGTAGGGGGCGCTACCAGACAGGAATTCAGTGCATGCAGTTTAGGAATACAGGGGTTTTACCAGTGAATGCCCACTCTGATTGGTCGGTTCTTCCAGCCATTAACATGTTTCACAGATCTGGACTGTCTGTAGAATTGTATGTTGAGTCTGGTTTCAAGTTACAATGGTCCAGAAAAGACCATTGTATGTTGAAACTATTGTATGTTGAGGCCATTGTAAGTTGATGGATCACTGTATCAGCTTTCTTATAATCAATTTGGCATCTTGCAGATGAGACATTTAAGTGGATCTATCTAGTCGTCTTGTCTTCTCCGCTGTACTGACAGTCATACTGTAAATTATAAGGGGATAATTCAGCAACCAGGAGAGCTATACCCACTACTGGGCAACATACATGATACCATTCTAATGTCTAATGGAGAACTATATACTGTACATGTGGTCTTCTCTAGCACCTAAGGCTAGGACTCCATTGCAACTTTTGGTCTTGGTAATAATCAAGCATCCTCAGTGTCTCTATATGGATGGGGGATAGTTCTATAACATTCTTTGTTCTTTGCTACTTTATTCTCCATAGATATGTCTCTATGACATATCAAAGTTTTTCTTGACAGTCCCATTTGAAGGTCAAAATGCATACTGGTGAAAGGTGTAAAAAACAAAAAAAATGCTGATAAACAAATAAAAAAAATCCAAAAACAACAAATAAATTAGGTAGAAATAAGGATTTCTATGTGGATTCTAAAGAGCAAGAAAAAAAGCTATTGGTTTTCTGATAATAAAGGCCTCCTTACTGTGTGTGTGAATCCAGCCAAAAGCTTTATTAACTGTTATTCACTTATTAGTTGTGTTTTTTATTGTTTTTACATGAAAGACAGACTTTTACATTTCGGGGGGAACCTTGATAACAGTGTTAACTGCTGCTTTCTTTCACAATCACATCTGGGGATTATTCCCAACAGTTCATAGCATTTCATTAGATCATTCTAAGTCTTTAAGGAATGCACTAGAGATGTTTGTGAAGGGCTTTGCCTTGTCTATAGTTGTCTAGAAAGCTATCCAAATATAAGCTTAGAGGGGCAGGTGAACAGTCCAGCATTCTGGCAACAAGAAAGGAAAACAAACTTATGTTTGCTCATATCAGCTTTCAGAACTCAACAGCAGTCCTAGCAGCTGCCGAAAATATGTGTTTACTTCCTAAAAGTAAATTTTTTCTGAAACATGCCTGCCTTATGTATACACCAACAATATGCCTACATCATGCTTACTCCTATAAGATATCTACCTTATACCTACTCCTACAATATACCTACCTTATACCTTCTTTACAATATTCCTACCTTATACCTACTTCAACAATATGCCTACATCATGCTTACTCCTATAAGATATCTACCTTATACCTACTCCTACAATATACCTACCTTATACCTTCTTTACAATATTCCTACCTTATACATACTTCAACAATATGCCTACATCATGCTTACTCCTATAAGATATCTACCTTATACCTACTCCTACAATATACCTACCTTATACCTTCTTTACAATATTCCTACCTTTTACCTACTTCTACAATATGCCTACATTATGCTTACTCCTATAAGATATCTACCTTATACCTACTCCTACAATATACCTACCTTATACCTTCTTTACAATATTCCTACCTTATACCTACTTCAACAATATGCCTACATCATGCTTACTCCTATAAGATATCTACCTTATACCTACTCCTACAATATACCTACCTTATACCTTCTTTACAATATTCCTACCTTATACCTACTTCAACAATATGCCTACATCATGCTTACTCCTATAAGATATCTACCTTATACCTACTCCTACAATATACCTACCTTATACCTTCTTTACAATATTCCTACCTTTTACCTACTTCTACAATATGCCTACATTATGCTTACTCCTATAAGATATCTACCTTATACCTAATCCTACAATATACCTTCCTTATACATTCTTTACAATATTCCTACCTTATACCTACTTCAACAATATGCCTACATCATGCTTACTCCTATAAGATATCTACCTTATACCTACTCCTACAATATACCTACCTTATACATTCTTTACAATATTCCTACCTTATACCTACTTCAACAATATACCTACCTTATACCTTCTTTACAATATACCTACCTTATACCTACTTCAACAATATGCCTACATTATGCCTACTCCAACAATACGTCTTCTTATACCTACTTATTCAATATGCTTACCTTATGCCTACTACTACAATATACCTACCTTATACCTTCTTTTACAATATGCCTACCTTATACCTAATCCTACAATATACCTTCCTTATGCCTACTCCAACAATATGTCTTCCTTATGCCTACTCCTATAATATGCCTACCTTATGCCTACTCACACAATATGCCTACCTCATGCCTACTCCAACAATATACCTACCTTAAACCTAGTCCTACAATATGCCTACCTTATGTATACTTCTACAATATACCTACCTTATGCCTACTCCAACAACATGCCTACCTTAAGCCTACTCCAGCAATATATCTACCCTATACCTTCTCCTACAATATGCCTAACTTATGCTTACTCCTACAATATACCTACCTTATACCCACTGCTACAATATGCCTACCTTATGCCTACTCCAACAACATGTCTTCGTAATGCCTACTCCTATAATATGCCTACCTTATACCTTCTTCAACAATATGCCTACTTTATGCCTACTCCTACAATATGCCTACCTTATACCTTCTCCTAAAATATACCTACCTTATGCCTACTCCTATAATATGCCTACCTTATACCTTCTTCAACAATATGCCTACTTTATGCCTACTCCTCCAATATGCCTACCTTATACCTTCTCCTAAAATATACCTACCTTATGCCTACTCCTATAATATGCCTACCTTATGCTTACTCCAGCAATATGCCTACCTGATGCCTAGTCCTACAATATGCCTACCTTATACCTTCTTCAACAATATGCCTACTTTATGCCTACTCCTACAATATGCCTACCTTATACTTTCTCCTACAATATACCTACCTTATGCTTACTCCAATAATATGCCTACCTTATACTTTCTCCTACAATATACCTGTTACGCCTAGCGCTCCGGGTCCCCGCTCCTCCCCGGAGCGCTTACGGCGTCTCTCTCTCCGCAGCGCCCCGGTCGGTCCCGCTGACCGGGAGCGCTGCACTGTCATGGCCGTCGGGGATGCGATTCGCACAGCGGGACGCGCCCGCTCGCGAATCGCATCCCAGGTCACTTACCTGTCCCGGTCCCCTGCTGTCATGTGCTGGCGCGCGCGGCTCCGCTCTCTAGGGCGCGCGCGCGCCAGCTCCCTGAGACTTAAAGGGCCAGTGCACCAATGATTGGTGCCTGGCCCAATTAGCTTAATTGGCTTCCACCTGCTTCCAGACTATATCTGATCTCTGCCCCTGCACTCCCCTGCCGGATCTTGTTGCCTTAGAGCCTAGTGAAAGCGTTTCTGTGTTTGTCCATACTGTGTACTTGACCTCCTGCTATTGCCTTATTGACTACGATTCTTGCTGCCTGCCCCGACCTTCTGCTACGTCCGACCTTGCTTCTGTCTACTCCCTTGTACCGCGCCTATCTTCAGCAGTCAGAGAGGTTGAGCCGTTGCTAGTGGATACGACCTGGTCACTACCGCCGCAGCAAGACCATCCCGCTTTGCGGCGGGCTCTGGTGAACACCAGTAGTGACTTAGAACCGGTCCACTAGCACAGTCCACGCCTATCCCTCTCTGGCACAGAGGATCCACCTCCTGCCAGCCGGCATCGTGTCAGTAGATCCGGCCATGGATCCCGCTGAGGTTCCCCTGCCAGCTATCTCTGACCTCACCACGGTGGTCGCCCAGCAATCCCGACAGATCGCCCATCTAACCCACCAGCTGTCGGAAGTGTCCACCATGGTGCAGCAACTTCAGTCACAGCTACAGCAATTTCAGTCTCAGCTACAGCAGCAACAACCATCTCCTCCGCCAGCTCCTGCACCTCTTCCGCAGCGAGTGGCCACTCCTAGCCTCCGCTTGTCCCTGCCGGACAAATTTGATGGGGACTCTAAGTTTTGCCGTGGCTTTCTTTCACAATGTTCCCTGCACTTGGAGATGATGTCGGACCAGTTTCCTACTGAAAGGTCTAAGGTGGCTTTCGTTGTCAGCCTTCTGTCTGGAAAAGCTCTGTCATGGGCCACACCGCTCTGGGACCGCAATGACTCCGTCACTGCCTCTGTACACTCCTTCTTCTCGGAAATTCGAAGTGTCTTTGAGGAACCTGCCCGAGCCTCTTCTGCTGAGACTGCCCTGCTGAACCTGGTCCAGGGTAATTCTTCCGTTGGCGAGTACGCCATACAATTCCGTACTCTTGCTTCTGAACTATCCTGGAATAATGAGGCCCTCTGCGCGACCTTTAAAAAAGGCCTATCCAGCAACATTAAAGATGTTCTGGCCGCACGAGAAACTCCTGCTAACCTGCATGAACTCATTCATCTAGCCACTCGCATTGACATGCGTTTTTCTGAGAGGCATCAAGAGCTCCGCCAGGAAAAAGACTTAGATCTCTGGACACCTCTCCCACAGTCTCCATTGCAATCTACGCCTAGGCCTCCCGCCGAGGAGGCCATGCAAGTGGATCGGTCTCGCCTGACCCAGGAAGAGAGGAATCGCCGTAGGGAAGAGAATCTTTGTCTGTACTGTGCCAGTACCGAGCATTTCTTGGTGGATTGCCCTATCCGTCCTCCACGTCTGGGAAACGCACGCTCGCACCCAGCTCTCGTGGGTGTGGCGTCTCTTGATGCTAAGTCGGCTTCTCCACGTCTCACGGTGCCCGTACGGATTTCTCCTTCAGCCAACTCTTCCCTCTCAGCCGTGGCCTGCTTGGACTCCGGTGCCTCTGGGAATTTTATTCTGGATTCCTTGGTGAATAAATTCCGCATCCCGGTGACCCGTCTCGTCAAGCCAATCTACATTTCCGCGGTCAACGGAGTCAGGTTGGATTGCACCGTGCGTTACCGCACGGAGCCCCTCCTAATGTGCATCGGACCTCATCACGAAAAAATTGAGTTTTTGGTCCTCTCCAATTGCACTTCTGAAATTCTCCTTGGACTACCCTGGCTTCAACACCATTCCCCAACCCTGGATTGGTCCACAGGGGAGATCAAGAGCTGGGGTACCTCTTGTTTCAAGGACTGCCTTAAACCGGTTCCCAGTACTCCCTGCCGTGACCCTGTGGTTCCCCCTGTAACCGGTCTCCCTAAGGTCTTTATGGACTCTGCCTGCCATAAGAAGTGCCTCTCCCCCCCTCCCAGTCCAGTCAGGCAAGCCTCGGTGCCTCCTCATGGCCCCCGTCCTGGTGTCACACTGCCCCGTGCCAGGCCTCGCCCTCTGCCCTCCCTCCCCATTCCCACTCCTGCTGTACTGCCTGCCGTTGAGGAAACCCTCTATTCCTTCCCGTTGTCCTCATCCCAGGGGAGGCAGTTACCGGACAAAGAGAAGGGGAGACCTAAGGGGGGGGGGGTACTGTTACGCCTAGCGCTCCGGGTCCCCGCTCCTCCCCGGAGCGCTTACGGCGTCTCTCTCTCCGCAGCGCCCCGGTCGGTCCCGCTAACCGGGAGCGCTGCACTGTCATGGCCGTCGGGGATGCGATTCGCACAGCGGGACGCGCCCACTCGCGAATCGCATCCCAGGTCACTTACCCGTCCCGGTCCCCTGCTGTCACGTGCTGGCGCGCGCGGCTCCGCTCTCTAGGGCGCGCGCGCGCCAGCTCCCTGAGACTTAAAGGGCCAGTGCACCAATGATTGGTGCCTGGCCCAATTAGCTTAATTGGCTTCCACCTGCTTCCAGACTATATCTGATCTCTGCCCCTGCACTCCCCTGCCGGATCTTGTTGCCTTAGAGCCTAGTGAAAGCGTTTCTGTGTTTGTCCATACTGTGTACTTGACCTCCTGCTATTGCCTTATTGACTACGATTCTTGCTGCCTGCCCCGACCTTCTGCTACGTCCGACCTTGCTTCTGTCTACTCCCTTGTACCGCGCCTATCTTCAGCAGTCAGAGAGGTTGAGCCGTTGCTAGTGGATACGACCTGGTCACTACCGCCGCAGCAAGACCATCCCGCTTTGCGGCGGGCTCTGGTGAACACCAGTAGTGACTTAGAACCGGTCCACTAGCACGGTCCACGCCTATCCCTCTCTGGCACAGAGGATCCACCTCCTGCCAGCCGGCATCGTGACAATACCTACCTTATGCTCACTCCAATAATATGCCTACCTTATACTTTCTCCTACAATATGCCTACTTTATGCCTACTCCTACAATATGCCTACCTAATACTTTCTCCTACAATATACCTACCTTATGCTTACTCCAATAATATGCCTACCTTATGCCTACTCCTACAATAAATTTGTGATATGCCCTTATAATTTGTCTGACATTTCCGGGAATCATTCAGATGGTTGTGGACACATATCTCATGAACTAAAGGGCATATCAATAAACTGCAAAAAGGTGTATAATGTTGTGTGTTGTCAATATAGGCAACAGTATGTAACATTTAAGCTCTACCTAGAAAACAACTCTCGTAAAAATGCATTGGGGGAAAAACAAAACAAAGACATTTGTGTTGCATTGCATAGCCAGTTACATTCTTTATAACGATACATTTTATATTCTACATTATATAGCTGCCCTGTCTTGTATCCTAAATATAAAGCAACAACACTCTACAATTGGCTATATTAGAAAAAGAATACAACTATATAATGCATATACAGTGCTTCATGCCAAGTCATTGGGGTTTATTTACTAAGAGTGGAGTGTAGTTTTCTTTGTGGGTTTTGATTTCCGACAGGTATTTACCCATGGTATTTACAAAGGTTTCCCTACATTTTGCACTTTTCCCTACATTTTGCTTTTTTTTTACAACTGTTCTAAACTGTCAGGTTTTCCTCAGCACAAATACACCACATTTTGTGTGGAAAACTTAGTAAATATGTTGGGATTTTTCAAAACTGTCAGGACACGCCCATGTTGTCGGGGCCACGCCCACTTTCCCAAATGGCCACGCCCCTTTCCTGGTTTTTCTTGTAAAATGGAGGGTTTGGCTTTTTTGGGTCGCAAAGTGTGTCGCATGGAACGTGCGACACAATTTGGGCACAAAACCCGACAAAAAAGAGTTGGGATCACATTAGTAAATAAACCCCATTGTGTTCTAATCATATAAAGGCGATAACTCTACTTCAAATGTAACACTTATAGTGATATACTGTGCGTATTTACAGCAATGATTTACTAGCAAGCATGGAGTCATTTTATAGTAAAATAAGATGCCAATATTGTACATGCTTCCTTTGTTTTGTCTACACTAAACGTATGGTTACTAGTAACAAAAACCCTTCAGAACTGTCCCTCTACCTGACTCCATGCTTCATTTCCTCACCATCACAATAGCTATTTTCACAAGGTTATAGAGACACTGGTTTGATGTAGATAACATTGTGTCTTCTTGTAATGTGTCCTCTCTATTGAATTACTGAACATAACTATTGTCTCTTAACTTCTTTTGCTGATTTCTTAAGCAAAAATGTTAAATAACAATAAAGTAATAAATTAGTAAATTCCCTACATTCTACAAATAAGGTGTACATCTCCGTTCCTCATCCATAGGATCATGTGTATGGGGGCAGTTTGACTGATGTCCCTACATCTGCTGTCAGAGAACATGCCTGATGCCTTGTTTTCCAGGGAAATAATTCCGAACTAGAGTTTTTCCTATTGAAAGCAACATGCATGTTTTTAAAAGGAGAACTGCAGCCTAATACAACTTATCCTGCAGTCAGGGGATAAGTGTCTGATCACAAGGGGTCTCAACGCTGGGACCCACGCAATCTCCAGTAAGGGGCCCTGGCTCTTCCATGGCTCTTGGCCGACATGCCCCCTCCATGTATCTCTATGGGAGAGGCAGAGATGCAGCGTTTATGCATCACCGCCTCTCCCATAGAGCTGAATAGAGGGGCGTGTCTGTCGACATCTTAGTGAGGTCGACGACACAAGTATTAGCCGTGCAATACTGCCGTATGGGAGATCGTGGAGGGTTTCAATGGTCGGACCCCCCGTGATCAGACACTTATCCCCTATCCTGCAGTACTCCTTTAAAGGTTTATATATACCTACTATATAACTACTGTATAACTAGAAAAGACTGACGTCTTCCAAATTCAACCTGCTCTTGTTCCTTATTATTTTAATCTAATTTAAGAAGTAATCCATGAGAGAGATTATCTGTTCATATGGTGAAGTTTTACACATTATCATTATATATTCTGTGTTCTATTATTTTGCCAGCATATATTCAATGAAAGGTTGATAAGGAAGTAGGCTTCCATTTTAACATGATCCCAAACAGAAACGGTACCATATTAAGCTCTTATACCAATTCCTTTTAACTCCAGGACTGTATCCTGCTCATATGCCAATATATATTTTAGGTTTAGCGGTTATTTAATGACAGCTTTTGTAGCCCCTATATGTGGTATGGCATTCCACTGTTACATAACCATATTTTTCTGGATGCTCTTGAGAAGAACTAACTTTGGGAATGTGTGGCTTTAGCAGACAGATGTTGACGTGACTAGATCCCACTGTACTCCCCACAATATCTCAGCCAAACCAAAGAGGGTCATCAAATATCTTCTGGAAGCATTGCATTACATGTTACTATGGCCAGACTCATCAACTTTTGGCTTGCCATTCACATGCTATGTAGTCACCAGATTTCAGAATGTGTTTTTTCTTAACCTTATTTTTAGCATTTTTAGGGAGTTGGGTAACCAGCCCAACATACTGCGCCAGGTTTGGGGAGTGTGCAGATGTAGACAATTAATATGGTCAGTATCTTAAAAATCATTTGTGATAACAGATGTATTAGAAAATATGTTCTAATGAAGACTTTCCAGTTATTTACCTTAAATAAACAGGAAACATTATACTTACAGACCAATTAAATAACATTATAAAACTAGATATAATCATAACATATATAACATTTTAGTCATTTTAAATTAAATAATCCTGTTTCAATAATATGTTTTATTTTGGAAATTAAAATGTAATAATCTGCAGAAACTGCAAAAGTACAGGTTTTCCATTAAATGTTATAATATAATTCATTGGGAAACTGATTCTCCAGAAAATGTGTACATTAAATGTAAACTCAATGTGGTATACAGCTAGCCTACGTCTCCTCTATGGCTCTCTCTTCATTCCCTCTCCTGTCTGAACGACAGCTGAGCAATATTTAATTTCCATCAAGTTACTATAGCCAATGAAGCTCTAATCTGTATTAGACTTGGAACAGTAAAAATCATTAGGGCCAAGAGGTCCTGGGAAAGAAGGGCAGTGGCTATATTAAAACTCAACAAGCCATCTCTATAAAAGGCCTGGGGCTGGTGGGGCCTTTATCCTTACCGTGGTCTCTGCTGTTTTCCAGTAGGCCAATCCAATAGTGAACATAGGATCATGGATTTCTCTAAAACATTGAAGGAACACTCCAGAAAATCCACATGAATACACTGCCTTATGCCTAGTGCAGGGCTTGAGGGGAGGTGTCTTTGTCGTACACCGCCAACTGAAATCGAAAGAATCTAAAATGGTGGAGAAATTTTGTAGTTCTCCACCATTTTGCAGTCAACCATGTGTGTGGCAAATTCACAATATCAAGGCTCTATTTATACAGGTTGAATTTGGCAGAGAACCCAGGACACTTCATTTTGGGGCCTCCCTGTTCCTTTCAACTGTCAAGCTGCTTCTTCTCAGAGTTGGCCTTTGGGAAGATGTCTTTGTAGCTTCTACGTCACTGACTGCTTGTTCCTCTAGAGATTTATATGCTCTGGCAGAAGACTTACACTTTCCCCTACTTGAGGAACATACATTTTGATTAACAAAATAGGAAGGAAGCCAACAACATTCTGTATTCTCTCAATATTATGCTAGGATTGGTTTTATGGTTCTCAAAAGATTAAAAACAACTGTATCTTGCAGCTATTCTTGAGGACTTATTTCTCCTTTACTGGAATCTACAGAGGAAAATAAAAAGAAAATGAATCCATAAAAGCATGAATCCAATTTTTCAAAACATCGCTATTTTTATTAACCCCATAATTGTCACAGATTATGTTTTTGATATAAACAATATTAAGATAGATAAAAACTTGGTTTTAACTGCAGGTTTGATCTCCAAAAATAATGTATCATATAGTGATGGGGAGGCCCCATAGCAAAGATGAAAATGGGTGCTTCCGGTACAGGCTATCTCGACCATGCCCTTAAAGGGGTTATCCACCATAAGGTGATTTTAGTACGTGCCTGGCAGACAGTAATGGACAGGCTTAGGAAGGATCTGAGCTTGTCCTGGGGCTAAATGGCTATGTTGTGAGATTACCATAACACTGTGGCTAGCTTTTTGTGAACTTGTATTTCCTGTTTGACTTTTCTTTTTTTTACTACAAATCCCACAATTCCATTTTCCTCCATCCCACACATCAGCCACCCCACCCATTGAAACAAAAGACCTGTGATTTTCAATCAGGGTGCCTACAGCTGTTGCATTAGTTGACGTTTGATCTCTCTCCCACCAAGCGATTGCTCCACCCATTGAAGCAGACAGGCTCCTTGTCATCAGCTGACTAGTGAGTCAGGTCTCGGCCACATTGCAAGCTGGGAAAAATCTGAGACAGCAGTCATTTTGTATGCTGGTAAAAATAAATATTGGGATGAAAATCACAGAAGAATTGTGAGAAAACCATCACACACAGGTACAGACACTATATTATGGACTACACTAACTTTACAGCCCCTGTAGCATAGTCAAATAAAAAAAATTCCTGGAATACCCCTTTAACTACCAGGGACATGAGGACTAAAGCTGGTCATATATATATATATATATATATATATATATATATATATATATATATAAAATATCTATCTATCTATTGTTTCAGCTTCAGCTCCCCATGCATCACCACTCCGCGATCTAAAACTAATAAGATTTTTGGTATTTTATATGAAACTTCTCCTTTAATGTTTTAGGGCTTGTTTAGGGCAAGGTTTGAGAACATCACATTTTATTATAATGATGGGTGAATATATGCAGTGTTAGTTTAATCACAATTGGAGTGTCACCTCTTTATTGCTATGCTATTATTTAAAAAAAAAAAAAAAAAACATTGATATTTTGATTGCATGTCTTTAAGGAAAACACATTACATCTTACAAAGATTGACTTTTCAATTACAATTTTTCAACCTGGTTCAATGATACGCAATTGGAACTGGGCTGTGGTCAGTATAACAGCATACAGATTCTGAAAAATGTTTGCAGTTGGGAGCGGGGGCATAAAATAATTTTATGGTGATATTACTAGACGGTATGATAAATAGCCTTCCTTTTTGTATTATTTGTTTGTTCTTTCACATGTCGGTTGAGTAAAAATAAGTCGCTGATGCTTTACACAAGACTTAGTAACGTCTCAGGATCGCCCAATCTCAGACGTGTCTGGTAATTAATACACAGCGTCTTCCAGCCCCCACCCGCTCCAGACCCTGCTAGGATTTAATTATATTTTGCCTGCAGTAAGTAACATACATTCATTTCATAACTGGGGCACTCATGCCATGTGTGGTGCCAGGGAATTCCTTCATTTGTGGCCAAGCGATAACTCTGCTCTAATTAATAGTATTACCGTGTGTACAGCCATTTTGGAACGGGAAGGGAAATAAAACAAATAAAATGTTTATACATAAGTAGCAAAACAAAGCCGGTCAGGGCAACGTCTGTTATCATGTGACCTGCGCTTCAGTGAAGAGTAGCTACCCTCACAGTAGGTTATCGTCATGTTTCAGTTACCATGGAAACATGAACAGAACTGAGGCTTTTAAAGGGACATTTCCTTCTTTTTCGGAAATAATGATTTTTTTTTTTTTTTTTTAGATCTAAGCACTAGTCAGTGTAACTGTAGTATAACAGCACCAACAAATAACAGGCAAAAGCAGATTGATAGTAAAGCAAGGGTCAGTTACTATTATTTTGCAGTATTAATATTAATAACCATGTGAAGTTTTTTTTTGTTAATCATTGTTCCCCAATATATATATATATATATATATATATATATATATATATATATATATATGTATATATATATATATATATATATATACATACACACATCTTGGGGTAATAAGCTTATTTAAATTACATTTTCGGAAACTGGAATATCCCTTTAAGAGAGAATACATCTGTGCCTAATGTATTATGGTCTTTGATTACATAATTGTCTTACATTGGCTTCATGGTGTGACTATTGCGTTAGAGTGACTATTGCGTTAGTTCTTCACCCATTTACTGTATTTTTTGCCGTATAAGACGCCGGGACCCGCGGCTAGTACAGGACATCACCGATTGAGGTGATGCCCTGTATTGACCCTTCAGACGTGGCGATCAAAGCTGACCGCCGCGTCAGAAGCGAAAGTGAAACTAACCCGGCTGCTCAGTCGGGCTGTTCGGGACTGTTCGGGAAATCGCGGCATCCCGAACAGCTTACAGGACACCGGGAGGGACCTTACCTGCTTCCTCGGTGTCTGCTCCGGGCCGGGATCCCCTGCGTGGCCGATGCTCTCCTTCGTCATCATCACGTCGTCGTGCACGCCATCCCGTCATCCAATAGGAACGGTGTGCGTAGCGACGTGATGGCGGCGACGGAGAGCGAGGATCCTGGGCAGCAGAGACGTTCCGGAGAGACGGGGACACCCCGGGGACGCAGCGACAGTGATGGAGGGCGACATCCAAGGCAGCGGTGACGGGTCCGGAGGAACGGGAACACGTGAGTATTACCTCCTATACCAGTGGTCCTATACTTGACATTGTATTTGGTTCAGAATCTTTTTTTTCTAGATTTTCCTCCTTTAAAATTGGGTGCGTCTTATATGCCGGAGCGTCTTATATGGCGAAAAATACGGTACATTCCCTACAAAATACATTTTCATTACTGAATGATTTGTCTCTGAAAGCTCTCCAAATTTTCAGTTATCCAATGACCTATAATGACATATCATAAATGGGAGTCAGGGAAAACCATTTTATTGTGGATATGTGTTTATGCTGGCAATACCAATGTATCATAAAATTATAGTAACAAAATAACACAATAGCGTAGTTGGATATTTTGGCATGTTAGCTGTCCTACTTTTACATCTGAGGACTTGACTAATGAATTCTTAACTAATTGACTTGATATGTAATGGTAGGAAGCCAGGAGCTAAAGTAGGATTAGAAACTCCTAAGTATGTAAAGCTTTGATGTGGCTGAAATCCTATTAAAGTTTGGATAGTAGAAGGTGGTTGACGAAACGCAACATTTCATCCATGAATACCTTACATGGTAAAGCGCTTAACAGAGAAAGCACGCAACACATATTGGCCAAGAAAGGTCAGTTGGTGTCATGTAGGAAAACATAAAAAGTATGGCAATCATCATAACAGAAGATTTAAAAGTGGCTTCCCATAGAAATAAAGGCTGTGTTTGGCCCCTTTCCCCATCAAGAACGCCCACTTATAGTCCTATTTACTATTATGTGGGCTGTTGGCGCTGTTATTTTTTGATGGGAATAGTGAGAAAAAGATGGCACAAGCAGTCATTTTTCTCCCGCTATTTCTACGGGATCCCCCGACGGCCGTCACACTGCAGTGTGAAAGAAGCCTTTCATGTATATATTAAGTTGTAGACATGAGTGAGCCAATGAAGTCAAAACAAGAAGACAATTCATGTTATGAGGAAAAACAATATACTGTTTCATACAATAGAGAAGGCTTCCAACCTTGAATTGTTAGACAATGAAAATGCAGTAAAGCCCAATACTAAGTTTGTACTTTCTTTAACATTTCTTTAAAGGGGTTGTCCAACAAAAAATGTTTTATTAAGAACATGCCTAAGCTGCCTTCGCTCCCCCAATTCCTGCGATATCACTACTCCTAGTGTCTGCTGCACTTCTCTTTCTGATTCTGGGGCCCGGGATCACAGTGCCACTAAGCCAACCACTAGCTGAGTTGGGACACATCTGAAGCCACTAGTTGGCTGAGTGGCATTTTGAGGCATTGATCACAGCCCCGATTTCTGCTGCATTCCTCTTCCTGGTCCTGAGGCCCAGGATGTCAGATTATCACTCAGCTAATCATTGGCTAAGGCAGGACACCCATGTGGCCAGTGGTTAGCTGAGCTGCAATCAGGAAGAGGAGTGAAGCAGATGCAGAGAGTAGTAATACCAGAGGCATTGTGGGCGTGCAGGAGGTAAGTATAGTTTATTTTATTTTATTTTTTTTTTTTTTTTAAACAGGCAGCCTGGGCATTTTTTTTAGTAAAACAGTTTTCATTGGACAACCGCTTTAACATTATTTTAACACCTTGGTAGCTGCTAAGTACATAATAAAGTCATCAGACACAATGCAGCCTAATTTCCTATAAGTGAAAAGATAAAGTACAGTCATAGCAACTAGTAACACCACAAAAAAGTTACCATTAGTGTTAGGTTAGTGACTACTGGCAACACCCCAACATTGATTACTACATGAGGATATACATTTATTAAGGCAATTTATTAAGGTAAAAAAAAAAATTGTAACCTTCTTTAGGCAATAGAATCGTTTTACACCCCCATCTTACACATGGGGTGTGCAACAGTCTAGAATTCTAAGGACACTATGATTGCTGGTCATAAGCAGCAATATCATTTGGTTATTTTAGTGCATCTCTGAGGATATTTTAGAGCACAAGATTTTTCATATATTCTTGTCTTATTTTCCAGAGTCAGTTTACGAGTTGTTGCTTTTCTTCCATTTCATCTGATACAGTGACCTAGATGGGACAGGCAGCTCCATCCTGATATGCAAATAGATGGTGGTGTTGGGATTTCTGAGCAGACTACATGTGCAGTAAAAACTGTTCATGTGTGTTACACAAATAATCTACCTTTAAAGCTATAAGACGCTTGGCAAAAGTCAGGGAAAGCTGATTAGTACAAGGAATAATTCTCTAATAATGTCTTAAGGATCCTAGAAACAAATCCTGCTAAAATAAAATCTATACATACAGTATATTGTTTATTGCTAAAAACCTGCATCCCTCTTATGTTCTGTCTTGAATGTTCCCAAAACCAAAGCATTTCCATTTGTAGACACTATTAGAGTACGTTCACACATGTGGATTTTGCTGTGGATTTTCTGCAGCTGATTTTGCTACCCATTGACTTCAAAGGGGCCGCAAAACCTGCTGCAGAAAATCTGCAGCAAAATACGCATGTGTGAACTGTCATTGGCAGGCAATGGTTTATTCATGGAAAATGTTTTATGTAACCATTTCTTAAACATTTAGATCATCCAAGCAACCATTGTTCGAGAACTTAGCTACGGTAGTTTAAAACATTATAAGAGCTATTTTATCTCCAACATATTTACAGTAAGTAATTTTTTTGGGCCATCCACAGTGGGGAAAAATACTGCAATAAAATAGAAATAAAAAGCGGCAGAATTCGAACTACGGTATGTATTTTTTTTTTACAATATGTGCTCTGGCAGTCACTTTTCCATAGACTTTAATGGAACACATTATCAGTTTAAAATACTGCTGCTTTTTATATTATTTCACTGCAGTATTTTTGACTATTTTATGTGAACATAGCCTTAAACTTAAATCTCTGTCAGCAAAGTTTCCACCCACCGAAAAGAACTTTATCAAGCAAACAGAAGACAACTTGGTATTGTTGAATTTTATGAGAGTTCCTGTCCTGTGATTCATGAGGCATTTAAATCCATGTTATAAAGTACTGTGACTGCTGTTATGCTAAAAAGAGTCAACAATAAAAGTGCAGTTCTACCGAATTTACATTTCCAAGGCTATAGTAAAATAGAAAATAAACTAGTCTAAAATAACAATGTAGAGTTCTTTGGTGGCTGTATGAATGCATTCACTTATCATCAAGTGCAAACCTATTTTAACCCCTTCCACTGGTTGCCGCAGTGCAATAGAAACCTAGGAGTATATAGACAAAAAAGGCATTATGGTCCATCTAGTCTGCCCTTATATTACCTTATGAAGGGAGAAATCACTAAGTATAAACTTGTATGATAAAAAAAAAACACTGCAATGCATATGTCATATCTATTTATTTTGGACATGTTAAAAGGGTTATCCGGCCTGTAAAAATGAATGGCCTATCCGAAGCCCAAGTGAACAGAATACTCTGCAGTTCTTTGCACTGCCGTTTTTAATTGGACAGTGATGCAAGGGCAAGTTCACGTACACATTGAAGAGGCTGATCAGTGGGCGTGCCGGGAGGCCGACCCATTTCAGTGTAGAATAAATGATATGTATCGGCCTCAATTACATAAAGTGCATAAAGCAGCCTTTTTGGCTGTTTTATGCTTCCCAAGCACTTTAAATGCGGGGACTGTGGTGGCTCTGTTCAGCTGTTTTTGGCTACCCCACCGTCAACTGTGCAAGCAGGCTCAATGGGGCTTAGAGGGTCCATGTTCTTGAGAACAGTGCTGTCCCAAAGGGCGGAACATGCATCTATCAGGCATTTATGTCATATTTTGTTTATATGCCATAAATCTTGACATGGGAATACCTCTTTAATATGAGATCAGTGTGGATCTGGCTCATAGTTCTCATTCGAGGAGCTGGTTAAAGGGGTACTCCCGTGGAAAACGTTTTATTTTTAAATCAACTGGTGCCAGAAAGTTAAACAGATTTGTGAATTACTTCTATTAAAAAATCTTAATCCTTCAAGTACTTATTAGCTGCTGAATACTACAGAGGAAATGGTTTTCTTTTTGGAACCCAGAGCTCTCTGCTGACATCATGACCACAGTGCTCTCTGCTGACACCTCTGTCCATTTTAGGAACTGTCCAGAGTAGGAGAAAATCCCCATAGCAAACATATGCTGCTCTGGACGGTTCCTAAAATAGACAGAGATGTCAGCAGAGAGCACTGTGGTCATGATGTCAGCAGAGAGCTCTGTGTTCCAAAAGGAAAAACATTTCCCCTGTAGTATTCAGCAGCTTATAAGTACTTGAAGGATTAAGATTTTTTAATAGAAGTAATTTACAAATCTTTTTAACTTTCTGGCACCAGTTGATTAAAAAATAAAAATAAAGGTTTTCCAGGGGAGTACCCCTTTAAATGAACCATAGTACTCAGAAAGGCACTGAAGCCTTGTGGGTGTTTACATCTGCTCATACTGGTATTAGTATTACTATTATTCAAATACAAACTTTTCAACTTTTTGTTCCACCCTTGGCAGATACTCAGATTATTCCTTTGGATGTAATATGCTTTTAATTAGAACATCTCTAAGGAGTCCGAAATGAATGGGAGATAAGCATTCCATTGTAAACTCTTCAGTCTCTAAACAGGAACCATCAGATAAAATGTCAAGTCAAATATCAGTACAGGAAAAACGAAAGTCTTCTATAACACCCCATTTATCAGAAGTGAACAGCTTGGCATAAGGCAGCATTTATAGTCTGAAACCCCAAGTTATCCGATGAAATATTACTGAAATCACAATCGGTACTGTTTCTAAGGCTATTTCCGTTTCAGACATCTTATCAGATCTCTGTTCCATAAACCACACCGGGGCAAGCTCTTATATCAGACTATACCTTCACTGTACAATAAAGAAAAGAAGAGGGAATGAAAAAGACATTTTGTATGCATCTGAAAGCGCTGGGAATGCTGTCTTGCCCTTGCATGTTGTGGGTTTTCATGTGAGTTTAAAGAGGTGAGACCATGTGAATGTAAACACATTAACATCAGTATAACTGGAAACATCCAAACCACAATATAGTAAGAAAGCTGTGCTAATACCACATGATAGAAGTCCTGGGTTAGGTTACAAAATACACTTCCAGTCTTTCCAAAATCTATGTTTTAGAAACACACACTCACACACACTCACATATATATATATAAATATATATATATATATATATATATATATATATATATATATATGTGGTGAACCAGGAGAGTTGTGGTGTCTGGGGTGTTGCGTTGATGTAAGTGCGGGGTCTGGTGGCATTAACTCTTAGATGTCATGACGCCAGGGTGAAGTTTCCTTAGTGTTAATGGTCCTACCGCCAACCGTCCCAGAAACGGCAGGGAAAATAACGGAATGTCTACAGCAGACTTTATGAATAAACTGAAGAACTTTACTTGCAGATTTTATGCGGCAATCTCTATACATAACAGTCTCTTAAGAGGTAACCGGAATGCAGGTTCCTCACAGGTTTTGCTGGGACTTTGAATCAATGAGGTTTGATGCAGGCCACTGTGCTA
Source organism: Hyla sarda (assembly GCF_029499605.1). Taxonomy (NCBI): domain Eukaryota; kingdom Metazoa; phylum Chordata; class Amphibia; order Anura; family Hylidae; genus Hyla; species Hyla sarda. The sequence goes on from NC_079190.1 coordinate 244,944,711, forward strand.
CTAATTATAATATTTTAGCTGGTAGTAGTCACACAGGATTTGATAGATGGAGCTTTGTAGCTCACTGTTTAGTGGCTGTAGGTTCTTTCAGGCTTTGGCCTAGTAGAGTTGAGATTTGTGCTGAGATATTTGTGCTTGCTTGATAGTCCGGAACTAAGAGAGTGAATTTAGTGGCTACAGCCCTTTATATAATAAGGGGCTGGACTACGCTCATTGGTCAGCAAACCTGTAAGTCCTGAACCCAGTGAACTCTGGGTACATCACATGACCCAGTAAGGTCCTTAAGCAATATACATTACAACTGTACATCACGTGACTCGAGAAAGGTCCTATACATATATATTTCCTATACATTAAATAACACATTAACATAAGTTGTATGAGGCGACCAGGGGTAAGTCCTACAGGAGAGTCCTATAGAAATTGAGGGACTCTAGCTGAGGGGACTTCAGACAGGTATAGGACACCACACATATATAAATGTATATATATATATATATATATAATATATATATATATATATATATATATATATATATATATATATATATATATATGGTTTCCCTTCAGCATTTTTAGCAATTTGGTGCATAGTGAATTTCCTTCTACTGTGTTTCATATGGATTGAGTGAAATTTATTATATTACAATTAAACAAACAGGTCTGAATAGCCTCCAGGTTTCCCTTTCCCGGCAGGAACTGGATGAAAGGATTTAATGGAGTTCTATTATTTTACGCATGAAATTGACAAATGCAAAGAAATGGGGATTTTGATTGAAATGGCATGAAACAGACATGCTTATCAGACTTACCGACTGATTTACATCCCACTGGCCATATATTAGTTCTTACTTTCTTTATGTCGCATTCAGACTCTATGTTCTGCATATACATTAGGAAATCCCACTGGCCATATATTGTGAACTGCTATCGACCATATGTATGGCAGATGAGGGTGTTTTTGACAAATGTTTGGTCTAGAAATGTTGCTTTACTTTATTGAAAGATATAGTCTATGCTTTCCAATATTACTGTATCCACACAAAAAGAAAAGTAGAATGCACTGCATATGTATTTTTCTTTTACAATGGGATTGGTAGATTTATGCAACAATATAGAGATACCGTTACATTAGTCTGAGGCATGAGCAAATGTAACGCTTTAAATATTCCAACCTTACTTAATGGGTATCAGGATTTTCTCATAACAGAATTCTAGATATTGATCCCTTTCACCCTATACCTCCATTACATTTTACAGCATGTATAAGTGATATGCTATAAGTTTGTGGAAAAAACCTAGAAGACATGGTCATGAGTGATTACAGAATGTCAGGACACCATGATTTTGTGTGCACAGTGAATACTTTAAGGAGTTATCCCGGTTAACAAAAACGTATCCCTTATCCACAGGGTAGGGGATAAGTGTCTGGTATAGATTTTGACCACTCAGACCACCTCCAAAATGGGGCCTGACTCACTTTGATGAGCGCTCTGCCCCCTCCTTCAAAGATGTTCTAGTGATGACCAGGTCAGTCACCAGCGATCAGACACTTATCCCCTATCCTGTGAATGGGGGATACATTTTTTATTAACCAGATAACCCCTTTACGATGTATGGTGTCCTCCCAACTTTTAACCAACAGATAATATTGGGGGAGTTGGATTTTTACAGCCCAAACCAGTTCAGTCTGAGTGCAGCTTACCCTGCTCTCCCAGTAAGGACACATAATCGTGTCCAATTGTAAGTATGTATTTGTTAAACAGTAAAAAAAATTTCAATGCTTGAACAAATATATTTCAAGGTGTACTCCGGCCCTAATACATCTTATCCCCTATCCAAAGGATAGGGATTAAGATGTCTGATCGTGGGGGTCCCACTGCTGGGGACCCCCGCACTCTGTCATTCAGCACCCACCTGTGCGAGCTCTCTGCAGCGCTGGAGGCTCAGAGTGTGCAGCGTGATGACCACGGGGCTGGAATATCTTGACATCATGACTCCACCCCCACTGGCATTGTCATTTTTCACACTAAATTTAACAGATGTGTGTCCTTTATAGGGAATCACTATGGCATATTTCCGAATAATTATTTATGAAAATGAGAAGGCATTGCAAAACCATGCACCATTGCACAGTACACACATTCTGTGCTTGCAGAATCTTTGTATGATGCTGCTTGCACAGACAAAGGAGAATCCATGGGGAGAAGAGCACCCGGAGCATATGGGAAATAATGGCTAATAATTGCTATGGGGCAATTTATGTTAAGGGCCTGTTCTGGGGGTAATGTGTGGAGTCGAGGTGTTGCAATGGTGAATGAAGGGTCTGGTGGTATTAACCCTTACCTGCCGTGACAACAGGGTGCGGTTTGCTTAGTATTAGAGGTCCTGACGCCAACCGTCCCACAAACGGTAGGGATAATAAACGGAATGTCCACAGCAGATTTTATGAGATAACTGGAAACTTTTACTTCAACTTTTATGCAACAGTCTTTACAATTGTACAGTTTCTCTTGAGGTAACCGGGATGCAGGTTCCTCACAGGCTTTGCTGGGACTAAGAGTCTTTAGCTTTAAGCAGGCCACTGTGCTACTAATCATAAGATTTGAGTGGAATAGTAGTCACACAGGATTTGTAGGTTGAGCTTTATAACTCACAGTTTTAGTGGCTGCTGGTTCTTTAGGCTTTGGCCTAGTTGAGATGAATGAAGATATGCTGACTGTGCTTGCTTGATAGTCCGGAACTAATAGCAGGAACTAAGAGAGAGAATTTAGTGACTACAGCCCCTTATATACTAAGGGGGCTGGATTAATCCCATTGGCTGCAAAGCCTGTAAGTCCTGAACCCAGAGAATTCTGGGTACATCACATGACACTACCACATGACCCCGGAAGGTCCTAAACATCTATACATCAATTATCACATACCACGTGACCAGGGTAGGTCCTATACATTTGTACACTATACAAAAATATATGTATATGAGGCGACCAAGGGACAAGCCTTGCAGGAGAGCCCTGTGGAATGGAGGGACTCTAGCTGAGGGGACTTTGGACAGGGACAGGACAAGGTCCTGTACTGGGACACCATAAATGTATGTGAGGGGGGTCTGCTATATGGGGCAATGTATGTAAGAGGGCTATGGAGGAATGTATCTGAGTGATTAGTATAGAATTACAGAGAAAGGTAACACCAGTATATAGACAAGACAATAGACCTTTAGTCAGGTCACATAGCATGCTTATACACCTGCCCCATACATAGACTGAGATGCCCTCATAATGTACTATAAAAATATATTACAATCAGAAAATAGAAACAGATTAGAGAAAGAGAACATGTTTCATCATCTGGCTCTAATCCGTATACAGAAATAACTAGGTAACACCTTCACTTGAAAGGCATTCCCCTAAGCTTTATTGTAGGATGAAGATGAAATGGTTTGTTGTGATGAGTCGTGGGTGCGGCTTATCTCTAAACTTTAGAAATGCGATAACAAGAAGCGGAGCCTGCAGAAATGGTTTCCATATGATTGTATTAAGGCCTGCATGTTCTTTACACTTCTCACTCACTTACTTTTTCAACCTCTCTATGGGACTTGGCTACGAGTCACATTGAGTAGTGTGAAAAACATAAAAAAGAATAACAGGCTCTGTATTTAGTTGTCAGGAAGAAAAAAACATAACTTTTGTGAGATATCTTTTCTAGACTGCGAATTCTCTCCCCAGGCCTTTGTTATGAGGAAAGGGCTGAATTTCTTAGAGTACTTCTTGCATCTTCCATTCTTTGGAAAGACTTAAAGGGGTACTTCGGCGCTTAGACATCTTATCCCCTATCCAAAGGATAGGGGATAAGATGCCTGATCGCGGGGGTCCCGCCGCTGGGGACCCCCGTGATCTTGCATGCTACACCCCGTTAAAATCAGTCCCTGGAGCGGGACTGATTACTGCCGATCACGGGGCCAGAGCACTGTGACATCAAGGCTCCGCCCCGTGTGATGTCACGCTCCGCCCCCTCAATGCAAGCCTATGGGAGGGGGCGTGGCAGCTGTCATGCCCCCTCCCATAGGCTTGCATTGAGGGGGCGGAGCGTGACATCACACGGGGCGGAGCCTTGACGTCACAATCTTAATAATGAATAATGGGAACAGTAGTATTTGGAAGTCTCTTTGGTATCCTCTCTAATGAATAGTACATTTAAGAAGACCAAATAAAATGTGTATTAATTCACCTAGTTGCTCAGTTACACCAAGTTTTCATTTATGTACAGAAAAATGATGAATTGTGACAAATGTATAAAGGGTGATGGCCTGGTTTTAAAGGGTGAACCTATTGACACTATTTTACAGCATAGTTGCCTACTTCATGAAAGTAAATCTTCTCCTTTAACGTTGTCTTCTCGATGACCCATGAAATTGTATCTTGACTTTAACACATGTCTTTACATACTGTTGTTAGGCTATTAAAAACCTAGTGTTTTCCCATCAGGCCTCTGAGATTAGTGACACATGTACACCACTGCCCTAAAACCAAAGGTGATGCCCTTTATGTTGAGGATTTGCGGTATCAGCTTGTTAAAGTAGATGCACTTGTGTTGATGGACATTCCAGACAGTGATCTTTATTGTCCTTCTGGCTACTGCATGTTGGCACCTGACTTATTTTTTGTATCCTATTCCTCATGAACTTTTTTTTAGTGGAAGAGTTCAATAACCCAATAAAATGTATTATGTTTCTTTAGGGTCTATTCAAGTGTACAGTAACATCTGCATATATGATGCACATGATTAGAATCTGCAGATTTGAAGCTGTGTTCAGTAGTTTATATAGAACTTTGCAGCATTAATCTACATCTGCAGCTTCAATCCTGCACATCAAATATGCGCAGGAAACTGTATGTGTTAATACACCCTTAGGGTACGTTCACATGTACAGGATCTGAAGTTGAAGTTAAAGGGGTACTCTGCCCCTAGACATCTTATCCCCGTATCCAAAGGATAGGGGATAAGATGTGTGATTGCAGTGGTCCCACTGCTGGGGACCCCCGCGATCTCAGCTGCGGCACCCCAGACATCCGGTGCCTGCAGAAAACTTTGCTCTGTGCCGGATGACTGGCGATGCGGGGCAGAGGCTCGTGATGTCACGGTCATGCCCTGTTCGTGATGTCACGGCCACGCCCTCTCAATGCAAGTCTATGGGAGGGGTGTGGCCGACATATCAAGAGCAGGGTGTGGCCATGATGTCACAAGCCTCCGGTGCAGTACCGCGGGGGTCCCCAGAAATCGCGGGGGTCCCCAGCGGCGGGACCCCCACAATCACACATCTTATCCCCTTTAATGGGTAGCAAAATCATCTGCACAAGATATGCAGCAAAAATATGCAGCAAATCCTGTACGTACCTTTAGGGTGTATTCACACTTCTATTCACATGTACATCATCAACTCTGGAGCTTCAAATCCTGTGCATAAAAAATGTGCAGGATATTGTAGGTGTGAATACACCCTTAGTGAGTAAATAAATACCAAACATGTGTAACTGCACTTGCACTTGTAATATATCTGTGTTATGTTTATAAAGGCTAACCATAGTTTAAACTTGTTTCACATTTAATATTATTCCTTGTCACTTTAAATGGACCTGTCAGCTCTCCTGACGTGTCTCTTTTAGTATATTTTGAGGTACCGTATTTTTCGCCGTATAAGACGCACTTTTTGTTCCCCAAAACTGGGGGGGAAAAGTTGGTACGTCTTATACGGCGAATGCACACCTATCGCGGGGTTCCCTGCCGCCATCAACGGCTGGGACCCGCGGCTAATACAGGACATCACCGATCGCGGTGATGCCCTGTATTAACCCTTCAGACACGGTGATCAAAGCTGACCGCCGCGTCTGAAGCGAAAGTAACACTGACCCGGCTGCTCAGTCAGGCTGTTTGGGACCGCCGCCGTGAAATCGCGGCATCCCGAACAGCTTACAGGGCACCGGGAGGGACCTTACCTGCCTCCTTGGTGTCTGCTCCGTGCCGGCATCCCCTGCATGGCGGCGCTCTCCTTTGACGTCATCACGTCGTCGCGCACGCTGTTCAGTCATCCAATAGGAGCGGCGTGCGTAGCGACGTGATGACGGCGACGTGATGACGGCGACGTGATGACGGCGACGTGATGACAGCGACGGAGAGCGTGGATCCCGGGGAAGAAGACGTCCGGAGCGCCGAGGACACCACGGGGATGCGGCGACAGGGATGGAGCGACATCCAGGGCAGCGGTGACGAGCGGTGACGGGTCCGGACCGGCGGAGATACGTGAGTATTACCTCCTATACCAGTGGTCTTCAACCTGCGGACCTCCAGATGTTGCAAAACTACAACTCCCAGCATGCCCGGACAGCCGTTGGCTGTCCGGGCATGCTGGGAGTTGTAGTTTTGCAACATCTGGAGGTCCGCAGGTTGAAGATCACTGTTGGGTTCAGAATCTTTTTTTTCTAGATGTTGCACCTTTAAAATTGGGTGCGTCTTATATGCCGGTGCGTCCTATAGGGCGAAAAATACGGTAAGCTATATGAGCTGATGAATATTTGTGCGACTTTAGGTGTCGCAATTAGCCCCAGAATTCACATGTGAGGAGGGCGCCCTCCCTACATGCCCTCTACAGGCCCCGTCCTGCCTTCCTGCGCCACTGGCACATCTTGCTAAAAGTCCACCTTTATGTCTATTTTTGTATACTTTTTGTTACTAAAGTAGAACAATTCTGAAGCATATTTTCTGATAATGCTAAGTTCACATTACAAACACAATGTTAGGCTGAGTTCACACAAAAAAGTCACATAGGTCTGTGGTATACGTTGGCATACTTATTCTGAACTATACACAGCGTATGTGTGGCGGGTCCCTTAACTTAAGCGGATGGAACATAGTCTACTAGTGACTATGTTTGGGCTGTTTTTCAATGTATCATTTTATGATGCCGGACTCAAACTAAAGTATACATTCAGAAAATGGACTTAACATAGTCACTGGCAGGCAAATCATGGCCCAGATTTATCAATCTGTCCAAAACCAAAACTAGAAGGGTTTGCCCACAGCAACCAATCACAGCTCAGCTTTCATGTTACCAGAGCTTGTTAAGATATAAACGCTTAACTGTGATTGGTTGTTATGGGAAATTCAGACAGTTTTTGTCAGATTGATAAATCTGGGCCTATGTTCGGTGCACTAGAGTTAACGGACCTATTGTGGATATCCACTGGTATACCTCTCTGAAGGTATCAAAACATATACTAGCGATGTAGTGCACTTTTCTAATGTGAACCAAGTCTTACTTTCCTCTGGTATAGAAAGCTATGTATAACTTGGCATGTGGGTGTTAGCATTTGGGGGAGGTGTTCCTACATACGACAGTATGAGGGTGTCCAACCAGGTCACAGAGTGCTAGACTATTGGGCTTGTCCTCCACTGGTTTCTTTGCTGAGTACTTAGCATGCAATGTGTATAACTGCTTAAAACCAAAACAGGACTGTGTAATATAACTATTGTTAGCTGTCTCATATAAAGGGACAGGATGGCAGCAGGCGTTTCAATGCTTGAGCAACTTCTAGCTTGTAACCCACTGCTAATTCTTTTAATGAGGAGTGGACCTCCCCGGTCACATGTGAGGAATGAACAGAAGAAAGTATTTTAAATAGCTGCGTTCATGCATTTTTGTTCAACCTAATGACAAAAACAAAGAAACCGAGGGCGTCACAAAAATAAAATGGGTAATGAGGTGAAGGTCAATTGCTGTGAGCTCTGATCTTTTCATTCCGGGCTCAAATCAAAGCAAAGAAGCCATTTTGAAACATGATCCTAAGGTCATAGTTTAGAGGTCAACACCTTCTCCATGAAGCTAATAACCCAGGTGTAACTAGAGGTGCTAGTGAAAAACAGTTGTCACTGGGGAAAGAATGGGGAACAGGCTGCTGGGATCAAAGATTTGCAACACTTTATTCCTATAAGAAAACGTTGGAGAATATCTTCAGGGTAATGTCAGGCTAAATCCATACCACTAATAATAATCATATATATGATTTGCCTAAAAATAACTAGTTTACTCATAGCTGACTTATTTTTACAACATAGTTCTCATAGAATTTCCGAATAATATCTTCATGCTCTGTGTAATGATTCACTCAATTTATAATAATAATAACAATTAGAGATGAGATTTTTGAAAAATTAGATTTGTCCGATTCGCCAAAATTTCCTATAAAATTTGGTTCAGTCCGAATTTATTTGCGGTAAATCTGTATTAAAAATGGCTATTTCTGGCCTACAGAGAGCCTCAATAGGGGTGCAGAACACTTTGCCTTGCAGTAACACGCATAGGGTGTGTGCTGGGTTAGTGAAATAATACTGTTATTCAGTATAACATGCAGATTAGAGGCGTGGCTATTAGAATCATTGTAGCAGAGTGGCACAATGACAGAGCCTGAAGGTGGCAGCAGCATGAGGAGACCATATAGTGTCTGAATGACACAGTGTGGAGGTTGCAGCAGCAAGAGCAGACCATATAGTGGCTGAATGCCATAGCCTGGAGTTGGTGGCAGCATCAGGAGACCATATAGTGGCTAAATGCCACAGCCTGGAGTTGGCGGCAGCATGAGGAGACCATATAGTTGCAGAATGAGACAGCCTGGAGCTTGCATCAGCATGAGGAGAACATCTGGTGACAATATGAGACAGCCTAGAGCTGGCTTCAGCATGAGGAGAACATATGGTGGCAGCATGAGTCAGCCTGGAGCTGGCATCAGCTTGATGAGAGCATACGGTGGCAGAATGAGACAGCCTGGAGGTGGCATCAGCAAGAGGAGAACATATGGTGGCAGTATGAGACAGCCTGGAGCTGGCATCAGCTTGATGAGAACATACGGTGGCAGAAAGAGACAGCCTGGAGGTGGCATCAGCATGAGAACATATGGTGGAAGAATGAGACAGCCTAGAGGTGGCATCAGCATGAGGAGAACATATGGTGGCAGCATGAGACAGCCTGGAGCTGGAATCAGCTTGATGAGAGCATACAGTGGCAGAATGAGACAGCCTGGAGGTGGCATCAGCAAGAGGAGAACATATGGTGGCAGTATGAGACAGCCTGGAGCTGGTATCAGCTTGATGAGAACATACTGTGGCAGAAAGAGACAGCCTGGAGGTGGCATCAGCTTGAGAACATATGGTGGAAGAATGAGACAGCCTGGAGGTGGCATCAGCATGAGGAAAACATATGGTGGCAGAATGAGACAGCCTGTAGCTGGCATCAACATGAGGAGAACATATGGTGTCAGTATGAGACAGCTTGGAGCTGGCATCAGCATGAGGAGAACATATGGTGGCAGTATGAGACAGCATGGAGCTGGCAGCAGCATGAGGAGAACATATGGTGGCAGAATGAGACAGCCTGGAGGTGGCATCAGCAGCATCAGTAGTCCTAAAAGTGGCCCATGACATAGTGGGGCGGTGGGTGGCAATGACAGTATCCAGTGACGAAGGTGGGTAAAAAAAGGAGAACTTGGCATCAAATGTGTGGCATCAGGCGGGTGACAGGATGAGAATTGTAGCTGAGGCAGAAGAAAACGGTCTCTTTTGCAAAAGTGTTAGTGTGCACAAGTAAGTATTGAGGATATGCATTACGTAAAACTTAACTTTTAACTTAACCCTGTCAAATGGCAGTGTTTTTAGGTGGATATAGGGAGAGGTTCCTGTGTGAAGCCGCCCTTTTTAGGACGAGTAACACTTGCCAAGAAGGGAATTAATAATGCGAGAGTAGGGCCTTACAGGGGAAGTTTTTAACCTCACCAGTTTTTAACCTCACAATGGACCATACATTGTTCCCTTTCATCTTTTAGAGGTCTTTGCATCACATCATTACTTGGTGGTGTAGGTGCACATGGTGTTTTTTCACACCTTTGCGTTTGTTTGATTTAAAAAAAAATTGGGTAAATATATATTATCCTAAGAAAAGTTAAGTATTAGCTATGCATATCCTCAATACTTTCTTGTGGTCAGATGCGGAGGAATGTCTGTAACTGGGGAGCAGCACCTTAAATATATTTTGCACTATTCATATTTGTGAAGTGTTGGTGTAGCACCATGGTCAATCTACTCTGATGCATCAGGCATTGGTGGGTGGAAATCCTGGCTGATCCATGCCTGATTCATCTTGACAAAGGTCAGTCTCTCCACATTTTTCGTGGACAGACAAGTTCTCCTTGGGGTGACTATGGCCCGCGCCGCACTAAACACCCGCTCTGATGGCACACTTCTGGCCGGGCAAGACAGCTTTTCCAGCACAAACTCTGCTGGTTGAGGCCACAAATCAAGTTTGGCGGCCCAGAAGTCCAGCAGATCTTCAAAGTGTGTTGGCAGGGTCATTTCAAAGTATGCCACAACCTTCTGGTTCAGGTCCTGCTCCAGGTCTACCTGCTGCTGATGAGTTGCTTCACTATGCGGGTGAAGAAAGCTACTCATCAGCGACTGTAGACTCAGGCTGCTGCTGATGGAGTTGGTACTGCTCCTGCCACCCCACCCCGCCCCAGCAGCCATGACAGTGGAAGGTGAGCCCCCATTTTTTGTCAGAGCCAGAAGTCATCCCTCTGCCGAATAGTGACAATTTGGCAGTCACTACGCAAGCAAGTGAGCATGCATCGTGCCATTTGTGCAAGTGACTTGGAGGGACTCCCTGCCTCCATCTCCACTGCATACTGCTACGATGTGTCAAGGTCCTCTGTCTCGCTTTCCTCATAACCCTCTAGCTCCTCTGACTGCTCCTATGCCTCCTCCCCTGTCAGAAGACTAGAAAAACCGCCCATCACAGGAAACCTAAACTGTGCTCCACTGTGCCCCTCTGCCTCCTCCTCCTCCTCCAGTTGAAATGTAGGCGCCACTTCTCCAGTGCCCTGACCAGCCATCGTTTCCAACACATGTTGTAGTAAATGAAGCAGTGGAATGACGTTGTTCATCCCGTAATCCTGGCATTCTCAAAGGGCCTGAGCAAGGGGTGTACCCCTATCCGCTTGGATCATCAAGAAATCGGTGATGGCTTTTCTCTGTTCGTATAGTCGGTCCAACATATAAAGGGTGGAATTCCAATGTGTGGCAAATCAGACTATGTTGGGTGACACCGTTCTGATGCTGCAGCTCAAGGAGGGTGTGCTTTGCATTGTACGAGTGGCTGAAGTGCATGCAAAGTTTCCTTCATTAGGATGTCTTGCAGGTGGGGGGAACCCTTCAGGAACCGCTTGACAACCAGATTGAACACATGTGCCATGCAGGGCGCATGTCTCAGGCTTCCTTGTCGCAGCGCAGACAAGATGTTCTTCGCGTTGTCGGTTGCCATGGTTCCCATTTCCAGTTTTCGTGAAGTAAGCCATGATTTGATTTCGTGATGAATGACTTTTAGCAGTTCCTCCCCTGTGTGATTCCATTTGCCAAGGCAAACCATGTGAAGAACAGCGTGACACCACCATGCCCTGCACACATGGTATGCTGGAGGGGCACTGAGACTTGTCTGTGCACGTGACCTATCCAAGTTGCTGTTGTGACAGTGCAGGAACCATATTCACCCAGTGGGCCGTAAAGGACATGTATTGTCCCTGACCGTAGTTACAGCTCCACATTGCCGTGTACTTTGATACACACAGACAGGCTCAAGGACTGGCCCGCCTTCTGTTCCACAAAATTGAGCAGGGCTGGTACTGCCTTCTTCACAAAGCAAATTACGGCTTGGGACTCTCCACCTAGACTCGGCACAAGCCATCAGTTCTCTGAAAGGTGCAGTCCACCACTTGAAAAGGGAGGGACTGCATCACCAGCAACTTGGATGAGAGCACATTCAGTTTCTGCGCCATTGGATGAGTGGGCGCATCCTATTGTCTCCTGGACATGGCTTCGCCGATGGATTGCTGGCAGAATGACTGACTCGTTGTATGAGGAGCAGGAGCATCTGGAGCGACAGAAGATGGGTATGACAGACAGCTCCCTTCGGCCGAGGTGGAGGAGCATTGGCTGGCTGAACATGGGAGCGGTGTGCCACTGGGTGATGCAGCAGGATGGACCACCATATGGGAGCCACGGTTCACTCAGGCCGCTGGCCATGCTTCACCTTCCATGCTTCACCTTCTGCCGACACATCTTTCATGTGGCCATGTTGACCTCCTCTGGATGCTTGATGAAAAGCTGCCACACTGCCGAGTAGCTAATTTTCCCACAAACAGTTAGCACTGATTGACTGCTACTGCCGCTGACTCCAGGAACCCCTGCCACCCGGGAAGGTAGGTTGTCAAGAAGCAGGTGGTCTACCCCGGGCACGTTTGGCTCCAGACTTTCTACTTCTGCCACCATGCTGACTGCCAACCATGCTACCACCTTGCTGGCTCAGCTGCTGCCTCACGGGCAACCTGCAACCCTCTTGTCCTGATGATGATGAAGGCCCTTCTGCAACCGGCTCCCAAGTGCGATCTGCTTCATCATCATCGAGTTGTGTCTGCACATCACTGATGTCCTCCTCAGGTTCCTCAACAGTGACTGCTTCAGGAGCCTGAACACTCGCAACACCACCTCCCATGCCACTCTCCTAATCACTACTTGCCCGCCTAGCAGAGGAAGTGGCAGATGTCTCCTCCATTTCTTGGCTGGGCAGTAGCTGCTGACTGTCCTCTATTAGATCGTCCTCAGTGAATAGTGGAGCTGAACCCATATCATAAGATACTTCTGTGGGGGAGGGAACAGCATAGAGCAGAGGCAATGGGAGGACAGGGACTGCTCCCGGGCCATGCCAACTGAGGGGTGTGTCTGATGAACCCACCAACTGTTGACTGGGGGTGTCAGATCTTACTTGTGATGAAGTGGATGACCGTGTTAACCAATCGATGACGGCAGATGGGTTGCTGGTCGAGACACGACCGCTAGCTGATACCGGAAGCTCAGGCCTCTCGCTGCGACTCCTTCTGCCGCTCGCCTCTAGTCTGCTGCAACCTCTGCCTAATGAATTTAGGCCTCTGCCACTCCTCTGTGCACATCCTGCCACTTCTCTGCCTGACATACTTAGTGCGTTTATGAGGGGAGGACAATATGCTCCACTACGCCAAACCAGCCGTTGAGTACTTTTGCCTGGCCTTTCACAGTATCTAGGCCCTTGAGACTTTAACAGGAAAAAAATAGTACCCCACTTAGATGTACGTAAGTGCATCTCAAGAAGACCGCCCCTTATCTGAACATATTCAACACTGCTGCTTCATGCAGAGCTATAAATATTATGAGTAACACAAATTAACTTACAATAGATAAAAAATGCACATACTGTATATAGGCACAAAATATTCTTTAAAATAAAAATGTATAGCTGTCATCAAGGTTATTCAGGATCACTACTGGCATTTAGGCCTGGGTTAACAGCACCATCTATAGGTTTTGTGTGGAATTTGTGAGAAACATTTTATAGTCAGAAAAAGACCATCTGGTCAATCTAGTGGGCCCTTATATTATTTGCTTTATTTTTATCTTAGGATAGATATATGTTTATCCAAAGCCGGTTTACATTCACCTACTATGGATTGACCAACCACACCTGCTGTTAGTTTCCAAACATCTACTACTCTCTGTCAGTAATTATAATATTATAATAATTATGATTTAATGAATTATATAGTGGTAATATCTGTAGCGTGGGGGATGTTTTTTTATAAAATTTTTTCATGGGGGGATAGGGGTTAATCAACATTAAAGATTAGATCTGGTTTTCCTAACTGGCATTAAAAATGTGAGCATTAGGTTGTAGTTAATGTCCTTTTTTTTATTTTTCTCCAGATAGGGCATTTGTGGCAAAAAAAAAAAAAAAGATGTTTCTTATGTTGTCTCTGATGTTTTCCCTAGATAACCTTACATTGCGCCCCCTTGTTTTTGTGTTCAGTATCTTATTAAAAGCACTTTTCTCCTGAACCGTATTTAACCCTTTAACATATTTAAAGGTTTCAATCAGGCTACCCACTTTCATAGTTATTCCCTATATATATATATATATATATATATATATATATATATATATATATATAATATTATTTATTTCTTTTTGATAAAACTGATTAATATCACAGTTTGAGATGGGGAGCACATTGGAGAGACTGTCTGTAAGTTGCTTCTGCCCTCTACTGGCTCCACACTGCCAATACAGTTTGGAACAATGTGGCAAAAGACATGTGGCCTAAAAATCCCATGGGAAGATTAATCAAAACTTGTGTAGAGGAAAAGTTGACCAGTTGCCAATAGCAACAGATCAGATTTTTGTCTTTTAAAAGACCCTTTTAAAAATGAAAGGAGCGATCTGATTGGTTGCTATAGGCAAACAGTCAGATTTTCCTCTGCACAAGTTTTGATAAATCTCCCCCACACTTTTTTCAATAAAGGTGTCAGACAGCACTTCCTCAACATGGATTATGTCTCACCTTAGTAAAGTATTTACTTACCATACAACTAAATATATTTTTATGAAGGACCCTTCTAAAGAGATGTAGCACATCTCTACTGAAAGACATCCTAAGGGGAATAAACCCCTACACATGGCAACAATATGTCAAGTCCTCTGTGCAGTGCTATGGAATATATTGGTGCTATATAAGCAACAGGAAATATACTTTTCTATAAACATATTCATGCTATGTCTTTTTTATATAAATTATGACTTGCATTTCAGATCATGGAGTCTTTTTGAAGTAAAGGTTTATAATATGATATATTTGAGACAACATTAATTTCTTGAGTTTAGGGTAGAAATGTGCCATATGTGCCTGAATATACTGCAGAACTGGCTGTGACTCTAATCTACTGTCTAATCTAGACAGAAAATACATTTACATTGGGCACTCTGTGGAAAAATGTATTTTCCACTGTATATGTCTTTGTGCATTGGGCTCCTCCAGGATTAAGTCCTCCTGAAGACTGAAGAGGTTAATACACTGCTCAAAAAAAAAATAAAGGGAATACTTAAACAACACAATGTAACTGCAAGTCAACCACACTTCTGTGAAATCACACTGTCCACTCAGGAAGCAACACTGATTGACAATCAATTTCACATGCTGTTGTGCAAATGGAACAGACAACAGGTGGAAATTTTTAGGAAATTAGCAACCCCCCCCCCCCAATAAAGGAGTGGTTCTGTAGGTGGTGACCACACACCACTTCTCAGTTCCTATGCTTCCTGGCTGATGTTTTGGTCACTTTTGAATGCTGGCGGTGCTTTCACACTAGTAGTAGCATGAGACGGAGTCTACAACCCACACAAGTGACTCAGGTAGTGCAGCAAGTCCAGGATGGCACATCAATGCGAGCTGTGGCAAGAATGTTTGCTGTGCCTGTCAGCGTAGTGTCCAGAGCATGGAGGCGCTACCAAGAGACAGGCCAGCACATCAGGAGACATGGAGGAGGCTGTAGGAGGGCAACAACCCAGCAGCATTACTGCAACCTCCGCCTTTGCGCAAGGAGGAGCAGGAGGAGCACTGCCAGAGCCCTGCAAAATGACCTCCAGCAGGCCACAAATGTGCATGTGTCCACTCAAATTATCTGAAACAGACTCCATAAGGGTGGTATGAGGGCCGTACATCCACAGGTGGGGGTTGTGCTTACAGCCCAACACCGTTCAGGACATTTGGCATTTGCCAGAGAACACCAAGATTGGAAAATTTGCCACTGGTGCCCTGTGCTCTTCACAGATGAAAGCAGGTTCACACTGAGCACATATGACAGATGTGACAGAGTCTGGAGACGCCGTGGAGAACGTTCTGCTGTCTACTACATCCTCCAGCATGACTGGTTTGGCAGTGGGTCAGTAATGGTGTGGGGTGGCATTTCTGTGGGGGGCTGCACAGGCCTCCATGTGACTGCCAGAGGTAGCCTGACTGCCATTAGGTACCAAGATGAGATCCTCAGACCCCTTGTGAGATCATATGCTGGTGTGGTTGGTCCTGGGTTCCCCCTAATGCAAGACAGTGCTAGACCTCATGTGGCTGGAGTGTGTCAGCAGTTCCTGCAAGAGGAAGGCATTGATGCTATGGACTGGCCCACTCGTTCCCCAGACCTGAATCCGATTGAGCCCATCTGGGACATCATGTCTCACTCCATCCACCAATGCCACGTTGCACCATAGACTGTCCACCTTATCAGGAGTATGCCCAGGCGTTGTAGGGAGGTCATACGGGCACGTGGGGGCAACACACACTACTGAGCCTCATTTTGACTTGTTTTAAGGACATTACATCAAAGTTGGATCAGTCTGTAGTGTGGTTTTCCACTTTGATTTTGAGTGTGACTCTATATCCAGACCTCCATGGGTTGATAAATTTGATTTCCATTGATAGTTTTTGTGTGATTTGGTTGTCAGCACATTCAACTATGTAAAGACGAAAATATTTCATACGATTAGTTCATTCATTCAGATCTATGATGTGTTATCTTAGTGTTCCCTTTATTTTTTTGAGCAGTGCAGTTCAAAGTAAAGCGGCAAAGAAGTAAGGGGCTGGTCTCCGACAGAGCAGACATAGGTGGCTTTTATTGTGTCTCAAGCGATTAAGTAGATTTGACTGTTTGCCTGAGGTCGGCCAATACACAATCATCTCAAAGTATCCATTTAGCTTACTGGTATTATCTGTCTTACTATAATGGATCCTCAGGAACTTCCTTACTATAATTCACCAAGAAAGCGACTGTTTAGACTGAGAGCATAAGATGTATGGCTGGGCTTACATTACACCGACATACAAATCAGCCACATGTTATTAGAAAACTTTTCAAGAAAATACTTTATTTTCACCTTGTGATAAATGCTTTGGGAATAGGGAGGTATATGACATTACTCTGCTTGTGTTTCCGTGCTATATGAAAGACCTAGGCACACTGAAAAATCATAGGACACTCTTATAAGGGTTCTCCAGGATTGCTAAGTGGCAATACAATAAACCTCTCCAAAAGACCACCTTCTTGAGAAGACCACTCCCTTATCCAGACCAGATGTGTGACGGATTTTCAGTCTACCATACATTATGTATAGTGGTCATTTTCTTTGAGGAGGCAACTTATTAGTGCAATTTTAGGTGGTCTTCCCAAAAAGGTACACTGTACCAGAAACAGCTGCATGAATATAGACTTTCTCTGATGCTGTATCCTAAAGGTACGGAAAAAATCTATAATGCAAGAAGCCCCTTAAGGGTGTGTTTACACAATGCAGATCCACTGCATATTTGAAGTGTGAACTTATCATAAAAGAGTATTGCATGTATTTTATCTACATAGGGTTATAACTCTGTGCTGGTTTATTTAACAATATCTCTTTATAGCAGTCAGGGCTCCGGTTCTGGTATAGAGTGAAATCCCCTGGATAGACATACATGTAAATCATAACCTTCTGACTACCTGAAGAGGGAACTAACTACATCCTGCATCACATTGAACTGGGAAGAATGGATATACACAACAGCTTTCTCATGCCATCTTTTCCAGGTAGCCTGTCCTTAACCTCTTCAGGACCCAGGGCGTATGGATACGCTCTGCGTTCCGAGTCCTTAAGGACCGAGGGCGTATCCATACGCCCGTGGGAAATCCGGTCCCCACCGCTAGCCGGTTGGGGACCAGAGCCGGATGCCTGCTGAAATCATTCAGCAGGCACCCTGGCACATTGCCCAGGGGGGTCCTGAGACCCCCCCATGTCGGCAATTGGAGAAAATCGCATGTCAATTCAGACATGCGATTTTCTCCAATTCCGGGCTGATCGGGTCTCTGGTGACCCGATCACCCGGAAAATAGGGCTGATCGGAGCTGTCAGCAACAGCCCCGATCAGCCTAAAGGATAAGAGTGAGGTCGCAAAGCTGCGATCTACTCCTATCCCCTGGCATTAGTCAGAACGGAGTTCTGACCAATGGCAGCGCAGGACAAGGGGTTGCCATGGCAACCCCCCCATTCTGCTAGCACATGGATGTCGAGGGGCTCTGGGAAGAAGATGGAGGCCGTACCTGCAGGAGAAGATGCCTGGGGACCTGGGATCTTCGCTGGAGCCTGCTGGATCCTGATCAGGTAAGGAATCGACAGTGGGGGGGGGGGGGAATTGAAAGTGAAAGTAAATCGATCTTTACTGTGGCAACCACTAGGGGGGCCAAACTGCAACTCCCAGCATGCCCAGACAGCCAAAGGCTGTCTGGGCATGCTGGGAGTTGTAGTTTTGCAACATCTGGAGGGTCACAGTTTGGAGACCACTGTTACAGTGGTCCCCAAACAGTAGCCCTCCAGATGTTGCCAAACTACAACTCTCAGCATGCCTCGACTGCCCAGGCATGCTGGGAGTTGTAGTTCTGTAACATCTGTCCCTTCAGATTTAGCAATTTTCATGACATTTTTGAAAATTGCTGCTCTACTTTGAAGCCCTCTAATTTTTTCAAAAAGCAAAAGTATGTCCATTTTATGATGCCAACATAAAGTGGACATATTATGTTTATGAAGAAAAATAAAATGTATTTGGAATATCCATTTTCCTTACAATTAGAGAGCTTCAAAGTTAGAAAAATGCAACATTTTCAAAATTTTCATGAAATTTTGGGATTTTTCACCAAAAAAGGATGCAATTAACGCCGAAAATTTACCACCAAAATAAAGTAGAATATGTCACGAAAAAACAATCTCAGAATCAGAATATTCGGTAAAAGCGTTTTCGCGTTATTAATTCGTAAAGTGACGGTGGTCATAATTGCGAAAAAGGGCTCAGTCCTTAAGGTGAAAAAGGGCTGCGTCCTTAAGGGGTTAAATCAGTGTTTCACTCCAACCAGGCATCTCAAAAACCACCTATTAATGTATATGAAGCCAGAAATCTCTCCACATCCAACTATGTCAGTGTGCAGTAAGTTCCCATGCTCTCTCTAGTGGTGGATACAGGCAGGCAGGAAGAAAAAAAAGTTATGGCTTTAATAGGATGAAAAAAGTTATGCCATTAAAAGAGCAGGGATAAAAAAAAAAGTGCCCTAAAGGCCAAAATAGGCTGCATCTTTAAGTGCTTAAAATACAGTTATGGTTGTGAATTGCCTGCGACAGTATCCATACCTAACCTATTCGACCTGGGTCATGATACAGGAATTTAGGTGCACTACTGTGGTAGATGTATACAGTGACATTGGCTATCCATATACACTGATGTTAAAATTGAGACATTCGCCAGTATATCCTTTAGATGAAGGACATACCTGAGCCCGCACACCAATGCCAAGGTTTCTCAAGTGGCGCGGGACCTAACACTAACCTACCTGTGCGTGATAAGCAAAAACAGGGGCCAGTGGGCAATTACAGCAGCATTAGGCCCAACTTACAGCCTGCTCCCAGTTACCTCCAGTGTGGCATTCAAAATGAGCATTTTATGGATCATTTAACTACTCGCTATCACAAAGTGTTACCAAGTTACCTAACAAAGGGATGACAAATAAAGCTGAAGAAATGTGTTGCTTCTAAGAAGAAGAAATTGCTACAAAAGAATATATTGTTTTTAAAATCCTGTGATGTTAGTAGTAACAGAAGTAATGAAAATAGGTATAAGAACTGTAGCTTTATATATACTCAGCAGACATGGTGGTTGTTCTCACTGAGGAGTAGGACAGTTGTCATTCAGTTATTATATAATTGGGCAGATAAATAATACACTAGAGCTGGTCTATGAGCTGGGAAATTACTCTCTCTCTCTCTCTATAAGGCTGGGCTGTTAGGTGTGGACTTGTCGGAAGATATATACATACATATAATAACTTTTCTGTAAACTCAAGTCAATTGTTAAAAAAGTGTATGGCAACTATTGAATAAGAGAACCCCAAAACAGTAAATGCCCTTTAAGTATATGTTACCATGCTAACCCTTACTTCATATTTATGAGGCACTATTTATTGTATATATATATATAGTACAGAAGGTTTATACATTTAAGGTAGGTTTTCTTGTATATAGTACTGTTGGGTTTATACTATTTGAGGTATGTTTTATTGTATATAGTACTGTAGGGTTTATACTATTTGAGGTATGTTTTATTGTATATAGTACTGTTGGGTTTATACTATTTGAGGTATGTTTTATTGTATATAGTACTGTTGGGTTTATACTATTTGAGGTATGTTTTATTGTATATAGTACTGTTGGGTTTATACTATTTGAGGTATGTTTTATTGTATATAGTACTGTTGGGTTTATACTATTTGAGGTATGTTTTATTGTATATAGTACTGTAGGGTTTATACTATTTGAGGTATGTTTTATTGTATATAGTACTGTTGGGTTTATACTATTTGAGGTATGTTTTATTGTATATAGTACTGTAGGGTTTATACTATTTGAGGTATGTTTTATTGTATATAGTACTGTTGGGTTTATACTATTTGAGGTATGTTTTATTGTATATAGTACTGTTGGGTTTATACTATTTGAGGTATGTTTTATTGTATATAGTACTGTTGGGTTTATACTATTTGAGGTATGTTTTATTGTATATAGTACTGTAGGGTTTATACTATTTGAGGTATGTTTTATTGTATATAGTACTGTAGGGTTTATACTATTTGAGGTATATTTTATTGTATATAGTACTGTTGGGTTTATACTATTTGAGGTATGTTTTATTGTATATAATACTGTTGGGTTTATACTATTTGAGGTATGTTTTCTTGCATATAGTACTGTTGGGTTTATACTATTTGAGGTATGTTTTATTGTATATAGTACTGTAGGGTTTATACTATTTGAGGTATGTTTTATTGTATATAGTACTGTTGGGTTTATACTATTTGAGGTATGTTTTATTGTATATAGTACTGTTGGGTTTATACTATTTGAGGTATGTTTTATTGTATATAGTACTGTTGGGTTTATACTATTTGAGGTATGTTTTATTGTATATAATACTGTTGGGTTTATACTATTTGAGGTATGTTTTATTGCATATAGTACTGTTGGGTTTATACTATTTGAGGTATGTTTTATTGTATATAGTACTGTTGGGTTTATACTATTTGAGGTATGTTTTCTTGGATATAGTACTGTAGGGTTTATAATTTTTAAGGTATGTTTTCTTGTATATAATACTGTTGGGTTTATACTATTTGAGGTATGTTTTATTGTATATAGTACTGTAGGGTTTATAATTTTTAAGGTATGTTTTCTTGTATATAATACTGTTGGGTTTATACTATTTGAGGTATGTTTTATTGTATATAGTACTGTAGGGTTTATAATTTTTAAGGTATGTTTTTGCATCTAATTGAGATGGTCACTTCTGGCCATAGTTCAGCCACTTGTCATCACTTCTTATATACAATTATTTTCCATTGACAAAAATTAACAAAATTTGCCCAGGGAATATTGCCTTTAAATGTCCCTAACATATTGACCGGATGATCACTAGGACAATGAGACTATTACACTAATGGTTAACTAAGGTCATATGTGGTTTTAATTTCCTATTAACTAAATGATGGCCCTAGAAAACCATTGGCCCTGACACACAATTCCCGGTATCTCTGCAAGCATGACATGGACATGGTGAGATATGAGGAGTAACTTTAGCCATATGAACACTTTAAGGTTTTGGAAGGTGACAGGTTTTGAACTTGCTTCTATATAACAAGACTAGAGATCTCTTCTATATATACATTCTTTATTTGTTACATCTATAGGAGGCAGTATGCTGGAGTTTGATGCTGTTCATTAAGCATGGGGTTATTTCCGGCATGTAATACTAGCCTACATGAATAAATCCACCAGAAATATAAGGCTGTAAACTCAGCTTTCAGGCTCTCCCATGGGCTTATGGATAAGAGAATTTCCAGTCGGTAGGTTTTAATGCACACTAGTCTTCTCTAAGTCATTTCTTAGTTTTTAATTTTTAGGGAATTATGTTACTAAGACTCGCATACTGTTGCCATCTGTCATTTGACTTTCTGCATTGAAACCAAACTATTAGACCTGTCAGGACATGAATGCTTCCTCAAGTATTTATGTGCTGCTGCAACCATATGAAGAGAACAGAATGGCAATTCCAAGTCAAATTTCTCATCTACATCGTGTTGTTTCCTCTATGTATATTAATATTGCAGCAAAATTTGTCTTCTTGACTGAGCCATTTAAAAAGCAGTTTTACTCCAAACAACCCTATATGTACAGAAAATAGGAGCATATCAATTGCCCTTAATATATTTTACACAATTTTGGCAAGCCTTTTCTGGCATAAGCTCTATTTACCCTTCCTGTTGTTACAAATGGCCAGAAACATTAGATAAATGTTGACTGAACCTAGATTGACTGACTCGCATACATAAAGGTCACCCAACTATCCTTTAATGAATTCAATATCCCAAGGGTTATAAGCTGTTGCCAGAAGAGATTGGGAGTATCAGAATGACTACCTGTCAGCCAAATAAACTTGTTTGGAATAGTTATTAAAAATAAATAAATAATATATATATATATATACAGTGACCCCCCCCCCCCCAACCTACAATGGCCCCGACATACGATCATTTCAACATACAATGGCCTCTCAGAGTTCATCGCATGTTGAAGGCAGCATCAACATACTATGCATTTGTATGTCGGGGCCATCGCATAAACGGCTACCCGGCAGCGCAGACTGCTTCAGCTTCCACCGGATAGCCATTTATGGTGCCCCCTGTGATCCTCTGACGATCACTTACCTGTCCTCGGAGCTCCGGCGCATCCTCTTCGGGATCCCCTGAATCGTCGGTGCTCTCCATCGTTGTCATCACGTCGCTGCACACGCCGTCCCGTCATCCAATAGGAGCGGCGTGCGTAGCCACGTGATGGCGGTGACAGAGAGCGAAGATGCCGGGGAAGCAGAGGCCTTGCCAGAGCGTCGGGGACACCCCAGGGACGCGGCGACAGCGATGGAAGGCGACATCCAGGGCAGCTGTGACGAGCGGTGGCGGTCCAGAGCAGCGGGGACAGGTGAGTATAACCTCCTCTTCAAGTGGGCTTCAACCTGCGGACCTCCAGATGTTGCAAAACTACAACTCCCAGCATGCCCGGACAGCTATTGGCTGTCCGGGCATGCTGGGAGTTGTAGTTTTGCAACATCTGGAGGTCCGCAGGTTGGAGACCACTGTCCTATACTTTACATTGCACAGATTCCTCAACATACGATGGTTTCAACAAACGATGGTCCATTTGGAACGGATTACCATCGTATGTTGAGGGACCACTGTGTATATATATATATATATATATTATTATTATTATTATTATTATTATTATTAGGTAACATTGGGTTTTTAGGGATTGTCCAGGGAAACAGTTTTTTTTTTTTTTTTTTGTTTAAAGAAATAAAACCCACCCATACTCACCTACCACTGCTGCTCAGACCAAGTCCCTGGTCCTTTCTGCTTACAATAACATGCCAACCCTGCAGGGACTCCCTGCTCAACCAGTCACCAGAGCACTGTCCAAACCTGATGCGTGGCAGTAGTTACCATCCTGGACTCTGGGCCGCTCTCCTGACATCCTTCGGTGGCAGCAATCCTTTGGGCAAGACACCAACAAATACACCTCCATAAAACTACTGTCAGACACTGCTCTTAGAGTGACTGCAGCACCCCCTGCTGGCCACTTTAGAAACAGTTACTGTAGTCGCCATTACTGTTTTGTTTTTTGCGCATAGCCACAGGAGGACTGCTAGGTACCCCTGGGAGTACTCATACCCCAGTTTGGGAACCACTGTTCTAGACCTATCTGAGGAACTGTCCTTCAGCTTAGAGTGTACAGTCAGGTAAGTGTGCATTTGTTACACAGTTCATGTTCTCCATTTATAATCTTTATGAGGAGCAGTCAATAGTGTGGAGGTGCTACTGTATGCAATCCATCACATGTACCTGTGCCTGGTACTTTGTACTGACACCTTGGGCAACATTGCTCTTGCTGCTCTACCAATAGTGAATGGAAGAAGGTGGTGGAGTAGCATCGGCTGCTTGGTACGCTCCAGGCATCCAGCACTTCCTGAGGAACTGTAAGCATGCAGTGCACACCCATGGCTAAGGATCACAGATTACAATTTATTACCAACAGTGAAAATGACTACTCTTGTTTCCAAAATAATGGTTAGTTGGGTTAGACACATAATCATTGTCCTGTGTGGTTGAAGAATAGATTCAGATTAAGCTGGGTCGATATAACACAATCTACTTATAGTCTCACTGAGCCAAGCCACACTGTCTTTGGTTTATTATTTAATATGTTTTTAAACTTTTGGTTCTAGTTATTTATGGTGTATTTGATACAGGAAATTTAGTTTAGCCTTTTATTTTTTTTTTATTTTTTTTTTGAGATTCAAATATTGCTCTAGCTAATAATTCATCTATAATAAAACCTAATAGTAAGGCTATAAAAATTCAGAAATGAATTATGTTTGCCAGTGACAATTCTACTTATCTGTATGCAAAATATATGAGATGAGGCATGTCCAGCTTTATTTTATTGAAACGTGCACGTAGACATTACCTGGACATCGCGCGTCTATTTATGCTGATGAAGCAAGAAGGTGGCAGAGACTTAGCATCCATTATTTATGTGTACACTATAGTCTGTGCTCCAGGGGACAGCCACACATTACAGCAAAGTTATAGAAGGCTTTTCACCCAACTTTTTACTCAGCTCTCAATGGAATAAAACAGGTCAGTTGTGAATATTAAATTAACATCTTGGCCACTCTCCAAAGTGATCTGGCCTAGTTAGGATTCATCCATGAAAGCTTTGCTGTTTATGCCCTGATAATGTAGTGAGGCCCAAAGGAGTGGAAAACAGATGCTATTAAGACAGCACGTTCACACATATGTCTGAGCTGGGAGTCTTCCATTTCTCCTAAAGCGGCCCAAACAAGTGCTCTGCTATATGTCCCTATATCACCTTACCACAGCTGCATGTAAAACCAACTGGCTATTAATATGGTGACTGATATGGTAAGTGATTTTTAGTATTACCCCCTATTTTTAATAGTGACAGGATATCTGAACACAAGCTTCATATTAATAATACTCATAAATAAGGCTATGTGGAGACAAGGGAGATAAGCTTGGCATTCAAGCAGCCTATAACTCACCCTGTTAGGTATGTTTGAGAAGTTTGCTCTCTTAGTTACTAGATTCAACCATCTTCCTTGTTATTGGGCAGTGGAACTTGTATATTGCTAGAACCTGTATAATTAATTAATCATCTATACTCACCTGCCCCAATTCCTGTCTCTCGGATATCACCTGGCCCTTCTTCAAGGTACCTCTGATGTTTTGTTCAGTGATTGGCTGAAGGGGCAGTTCCTGCCCAGGAACCAGGAAGAAGAGGACAGGAGCAAGGACCAAGTACCATCAGAGAGGCAGGGGATTAGGGCAGGTAAGCATAGCATTAGCTAAAAATACCCCTCAGTTACGAAAACCGCTTCAAGTTTAGCTCTGGTTTTGACATCTCTTTTAGACAGGTTGAATGTTTTTGTATTATACATGGAGATAAGCTTGTTAGCTGAAAAGTCTTCATAGGTGCCTACATTTTTAAAGAGTACCTCTCATGATCTTGTTAAATTTTATAATCGGCCCAGTTCACTGCCCCCATCATGATAAACCACCCCCTGCCTTTATTTTAATTTATTTTTTATTTTTCTACCTTGAAATTGCTCTGTATTTTCTGCTCAGTCTCAGTCAGATTCACAGACTGGGAAGGGGCATTACCCAGCAGGTGTGACATCATCTGAGGCCATACAGGAGAGAACTTCCACCCCCCCCCCCCCTCTGCTACTAGAGCAGTTCAGTGTGTGAGATGAGCTATGATTGGCTAAGACTGCTCACACAACCCCCCTCAGCACTCCAGACTGAATTTCTTGATTTTGGACCAGCAGTCCAAAGTCTTTACAAGAGATGGAGGGAAATGTGCTCTGGACAAGTAGGGTGACACCTAGTGGCAGCTTTTTTAAACACGAAAAAACATAGAGAACTTCATTTTTTTATTTTAAACTAAGTACACTAGTAAGATTTTGTATTTCCCATAAGGCGTGAAATAGTAAAAATTAGTTTTAATGATAGAACCCATTTAATGTTTTGTCTAACTATTGGTGGGTCCTCAGGTAACAAAGACTGTCTTGTTTCTATGATGTGTCAGAAGGTTTGTAAACCTGAACTAAAGTAAGACTTTATTCTCCTATTATCTTAGCTGGTTACAACCTATGAGATAGTAGATGATTCTCCAAAGTTTCATCAGTCCATATTTTTGTGTTAAGACTTTGTGTAAAGAATTAGTGAAGACACTGAGAAAGAAGTTTGTTTCTGCTCTGTATCCTTCACTTACAAATCAATGATAGAGATCTGACTACTTGCCAGTTTTTATACCTGACCCAGAATAAAATGTGTTGTTTCTTTACACCCTATCTCCTTCACTTTGCACCTTGTTCGTCTTTGCATCTTGGTTCCCCAGTGATGTTCCATGGCATGTTACGTTCTCAGGGTTTCCTTTAATGGCAGAGGTGAGCTAAATCTAAAGTTGGGAATTCAAGCATAGAAATCAAAAAAGTGCAACCAAACAAATTTGTCTCATCTGTCTGTCTCGGGAAAATCTAATTCCCCATTTAATCTGCCTTGTGAAAAAAAGAGGTTATTAAAATGCTGCTATATAATAAAGCCAGATATGAAATACTGTACAGAAAATGTAGATTTGGCCATGGCTGCCTATTTTCTCTGACCATATTCCATTACTCTTGGGCTGCTAAAGGCTAGACAGAT
Organism: Hyla sarda; assembly: GCF_029499605.1. Lineage (NCBI taxonomy): Eukaryota > Metazoa > Chordata > Amphibia > Anura > Hylidae > Hyla > Hyla sarda. The sequence continues at coordinate 244,971,513 of NC_079190.1, forward strand.
TGTAGAAGTGAACATGGGAACACAAATCTAAAAACTTATCCATAAACTGTAAATATAGTGTTATTTACATATGTATGATGAACACTGCAAACTATTGCATAATAATATGTACGTACTTTTTAATCAGGTTGACTAAGCCTGGAGAGTCCAGATTTTATGAATTGGGTAAAAAATGTCAAAGGGGCTGTTGAAGCATCACAACCCCTAACCTCATGCTTTATTAGGGGCCATGGATGTGATAGAACGGAATGCTCCGTGCCAGAATGAGGAGCCATTATGGGATATCCATGAAATACATGGTTGCCTAGTTATTTGTAATGTGTAAGCTTCATATCAAAAGTGGGCTGTTTTCGCAAGACAATCCCTTAAATAATTGTTCTTTTAGCTATGTAGACCCATATTGATACTAGCAGTTGTATATACGACTTGGCTGCATGCCAAAACTTTACTACTTTTACAACTAAAGAAAAAGTTGTAATTTTATGTATTTAGTATGTATTTTTTAAGATTAGAATATGAGTCATGTTGCTTGTAAATATCACTATAGGGAATCTGTGTGGGCACCCTAACCTGCTGATAGACACTAATAGGGGACTAATATGCCATTAATATGGTGCTCTATCTGATTCCCTTTAAAGGAGCTCTTCTGGATTAACACATGATATGCTGGGTGGTCTACCTCCAGGATCCCCAAAAATTTAAGTAATGAAGGAAATGTGTCAAGAATGTATATATATATATATATATTTTTTTTTTTCAAATCCACATTTAGAATATTTTGAATATTGACAGGCTTAAAGACATTAAAGGACAAGTAAACAGGAAAGGGTGATAAAGCTCCTTTCATAACTCTTCACAGCTCTCTACACCTACCAATACACAAGTGTTAGAAATGTCAGGCAAGTTAGGTGGCCATTGAGTCTAATGCACTTATTTTACGTACCTATTGACATGCAACCTATTGACTGTAGTTTTTATTTTGTTCCTCAATTTCTCCAGACTGTAAATTGAAACAGAGCTTTTTCTACTGACAGTGATCTCTGTATTGTTCAATCATCAGATTACTTACTAGCCCATTATAAGCAACTAGTTGCCATTGTGTCAGTTAATGAATAGCCTAGCCGGCAATGTATCAAGTCTGTAGGTGCAATGGATATGAAATGACAGTGACCATCCCCATAGACAACAAAACCCAGGCTTGACAGCAGAGAGCTCCACAAGCCCAGGAGGGAGTTAACAGCCCAGAGTGATTGAGTATAAAAGCTCCAGGATTACTGCTTACTGTTCTGATTTGCCATTCTGCTGGACTGTGAAGAGATTAGAAGGACCAAATTCTTGGGCTGAACCATCTGGATAGCTGGCAGGGGTGTAACCAGGGTTAGCAGATGTTTGGACACAAGCATATCATGACTGTCCCAGCAGGTATTTCTGCATGACCCCTTCTGCACTTAAAACAGGTCCGCCTGTATACACACTCGGAATCTCTCTGGGACTTAGCCTTTATTATGGATAAGAGAAGAGAAACCTCTTGGGCACTGGAATGCTTCCTAAAAAAGCAGAACTGAAATCTCGGCCATGGCCCTAGGATGCTGTTTGCTGAGAAATAGAGGTATTTGGTTTTAAATGTTAAGGTTTTGTATTTTAAAATGTTGATTTTGTAAGGCTGCTGAGAATTATCAAAACATTTACAAGGAAATACTGAAATGTAGATGCTGGTTGTTTTCTAATGAAACATTGCAAAACAAAATTGGCTGGTACAGCTGGCACAAGTGGAAATACGCATAGGTGGGGTGACTGTTATATCGATTGTGGTATCTAATGTAACGGAAAGGAGACCAAATCCGTGTCCTTCATTCATGACATGGAGATAACTCTGTCCTTATTAGGGGTTAGGGAAACAGCAATGTGCTTTTGATTTCTACATTGCCTACGAAGGCACTTTCGCTGGATAATGTGGATTTTCATATCTCACAGCCTTTATTTTATCTGCTTTGTTGATCTGTATTGAACTTTTTGGTAAAGAGATGGATACCTTTTCCTAAAAATACTGTTGTTTTTGCTGTTAAACACTCAAATGTTGATGTGAATGCAATACTGCAACAGAAAGGGTAAATTCACACTGGACTGATTTGTTGTGGATGTTTCCTCCGTTGTGTGGGAGTTTTTAATCTTATTTTGCTCCAGGATTTGTTAAAGGAAACCTGTCATTGCTTTCATGCTGTCATAAACAAGTAATAAGAATGGTCCAAGAGGCTCCCCCCCTCCCCCCCCCCCCCCCCCCCGCCACCTCACCACCAAATAGATTTCCCCTGTTTGAGTATAGGGAGACATCTGTCAATCAAGGCCGATGGGGTGAAATGACCGGGAACCCCCCGATGACATGGTCGTCAAAGCAGCAAATATCATGCTCAGGGGTCAAGTATCATTTGGTTTATCTCCCTATCAGCTATCTGCCATGTCTGCATATTTGAGCATGATGTAGAGCTGACAGATACACTTAAAATATTTTCCCCATTGAGTTCAATGAGGAAGTTAATTTTTCTAGAAAATGTTTTTTTTCTTGTTTGCATAATCCAAGGGATGATCTGCTGTGGCAAATACACTTCATGCAGAGTTGGTGGATATTTATTTCTCTTTCGTAAGTATATGAATTAGACATGTCACATAATTATAAGAATTCAGTAATCTGCCAATAAGAATTGGTGGCCCAAATAGCTCAACCAGGAATGGTATCTGTGGTTAAATACAATTTGGGGTGTATGTATCAAACCTTTTACTACATTATTTTGGCTGTAGTTTGTCTCAATTTTTGGAGACAACATTTTTATTCTTTTTAGAGACAAATAATTGCAACAAACCAAGTAGAATTTTTTTTACAAAGTGACATTGGAAGTCGTTATTTCAGTTGAAATCATGCAGTGGTCAGGAATTTATGATTTGTGACCTTTCAGTTTGTTGCATATTTTGGCGCAACTACTCTTATTTAGATGCAATTCTACGCCAGTCCTGACATGCCTTAGAAATTGGCTGTGGACAGCATTATTAAAAAGTCACACATTTTGTTACACGAGTTAAAAGTCGCAAAAAACAAAGTCGCAGAGAAATTTGACCAGCACCAGATTTATCACTTGCCCTGCGTCATGTAAGAAATTTGGTGCAGGTACACAGGTTTCAACTCGTGAATTAATGGAGTGCAAAGTCGTGCACCTCCTCCACTTTCCATGAATACCTCCCTTTGTGTTTTGTGACAAATTTCCTCTAAATAGCTGGTTTGTCCCTATTTGGAATTTAGCATTTTAGTAAGTGATATGAATTTCTCTGATAAAGCGTTACATCTGTAAGTCTAATAGCAACATCAAAGCTGGTGTGTTGTCAATAGCCAATACTGCTGTACAGTCAGGGGAACCCAACCAATGTCTTGGGATATATTGACACCAGTATTGTGATCCATTGCAGTTAACCGATAAAGCCTGTTCCACGTTATGACAACAGTACACAATGCTATGGGCAAGGAAATAGGTAATATCACTATGTAGTCCTTTTGTCCTAGGGATCAGTGAGGGTTCCAGTGGTCCTATCCCATACATGTTTTTAGCTACATTCCCAGTCACACTAGATATTCCATGTCATTTTACGAATATCTAGGAGGAGATGTTGCTATAGTGTAAGGTCCTAGAGAGAAAATGTACAGAAGTGCTTTATTTGCCAAACAATTCCTTATAATTCAGCCATTACCGTAATTTGGCAGTGGCATAATTCCTGTTGGTTACACATAAAGGGTATCTGCTTTTATTCTTTAGTAAAGCAGCTTTAGGGAATATTAAGACTGGTGTGTTAGATCAAAAGTGTTAGTTCAACATCTTCAATGCTGCAGGCCTGATGCCAGCAATATAAATTAAGCCAAGCAAATGTATCCAAACCACAGCCCTCAGATCTTGGCAACCTACAAAGGTGAACCTACTGCCTCTAATATTCACACGCCGGCACATATGTTAATAGTCTTTTTTTTATCTGGTTTCTGTTCTTTGTGTTTTGTTATGGTTATGCTGTTTGACCAGAACATTAATCACTATGATATTTCATGGACAATTTCTTACTAATTTTAGTCAAAATATTGTATTTCCCTGAATCTGCACCCTGGTAATTACCATCATTTTCAGAACATAGAACTACATTTATAAAATTACAAATAATGAAAGTTGGGGCTTTTTAAAACAATATATCTGATAAGTTATTTAATTCAATAGTTGCTCACTTACCTGCAGCTATGTGAATAGAGATTAAAGGGGAACACCGGTTTTGTTAAACTTATTCCCTATTCACATGATGGGGGATAACTGTGATCTCCTTAACGGAGTCTCTCCCCACTATCAACAACATGTGGGGCAGGTGACTGAAACAACTGAGATGATTCAGAAGAGAGAGCGGAGGGGTAGGTAGGTGAGTGAATGGTCTAAAAAAGGAATTTTGGCAGTATTTATATAGGGGCCTCCCCTCTCCCCTGACAGGTGATGTCAGGAGAAAATAAGGATCAGACATTTTGGATTTTAACTGCCGACCCATTTGTTTTCAGGGAGATAACCCTAAGGGGCACTGTGTGATCATTGGCACTATTTTCATGAGATTTTCTCCTACAGTAAATGCACAGTAAAGTGATTTTGCAGATTTTACCTTCCCCATTGACTTAGATGAACATGCTGCAGATTTTATATCCACAATGTAGGTCAGTTTCTGTCAGGAAATGTTCTGCTGTGTGTAGATGAGATTTCCAAAACTATATTTACCTTGCTGGTCCTGTAACCTGTCGTGGACTTGCCATATTCATTTTCAAGCAGTAAATCTTTAGTCAATAAGTCTACTTTGTCCTTACCCTATCTCTTTCCACAACAACCTTTGTATATATCCTCAGCTCAAGGATCTGCTGAAGATATTAATGCAGCTTTGAAATTACATTTTATCTCACTTACAAAAAGAGATAGTGAAATTCGCATAAAAAGAGAATCACTGCGCAAACCCACCAAAAATTGGCAAATCCACACCGACTCAAGCGGAGATGTAGAAAAGGGCTAAGGTAAATTCCTGCCCAGGATCCCAAGTATACTGACAAACTTTGTGGCTGTGGAGTTACTATCCCAATCTCTTAAAGGGGTACTCAACTGGTGCCAGAAAGTTAAAGTGAAGTTCTTTTCTTTTTGAATTTCCATTTCTGTCTGACCACAGTGCTCTCTGCTGACATCTCTGTCCATTTTAGGAACTGTCCAGAGTAAATGCAAATCCCCATAGAAAACCTATGCTGCTCTGGACAGTTCCTGACATGGACAGAGGTGTCAGCAGAGAGCTCTGGGGTCAGACAGAAAAGAAATTCAAAAAGAAAATAACTTCCTCTGTAGTATACAGCAGCTGATACATACTGGAAGGATTAAAGGGGTATTCCGGCCATCACGCCCCCTCCCATAGACATGAATGGAGGGGGCGTGGCGTGACGTCATGTCCCCAGTCCCAGAAACCTGGAGGTTTCCAAAACTGGAGACGCAGCCCCGCATAGAATGCGGGTGCTGCAGGGAGATCGCAAGGGGTCCCAGCAGCGGGTCCCCCGCAATCAGACATCCTTCGGATAGGGGATAAGATGTTTTTACCAGGAATACCCCTTTAAGATTTTTAAATGGAAGTAATTTACAAATCTGTTTAACTTTCTGGCAACAAATGAATTAAAAAAAAAAAGTTTTCAAGGGGAGTACCCCTTTAAGTTCTGCCCCATAAGTTGCAAGTGGAGGTAGACTGTCACAATGTCTTCTGCTGCTAGGTGTCATTTAATAACAAAAAAGTAGTTGGCTATGTAATGCCTATGTAATGACTTGCCATGAGTGTTGAGCCAAGGATATCATCCTACTTAGGCACCTTTCACACTGCCGGCATGCTCCGGCAAATTCAGCCATCAAACTCCCTTTTTTTTCCAGATTGCTGGCCGTAATTTTGCCGGAGCACATCGGCAAATAACGGGTCCTGATGGACCCCATTGTATTTAATAGCTGCCATTATTTTCGTAGAGAAGAGCTGGAGAAAAAGACGGTGCAAGCACTATTTCTTCTCTTGCTTTTCTCGATCCTAAAATAACGGACTTTACACTGCCGGAGACAACCAGCAGTGTGAACATAGCCTTAGAGGGTTTGGTGCATCCCAGATATGGGTGTAATGTGAGCTGGTGCTAGGACAGTATGGGTCTGTGTGCCATCTTCTGGCACAATTGAAGCCCCATGTGGTTGAAATCCCACAACCCTAATTCAGACTTCTAACAATTTCCAATTTGATAAAAATAAAGATATTACTACTTCTCTAACCATCAGTTCTCCAGATGAAGTCCTAGAAACGGTCCTATGTTGCATTTCCCCTGCCGTGGCTGCTGTTTGAACAGTTTCTTCTTCCAAGAATTGCAAAATGCTCGGGGTGTGTGTGTATGTCTGCTGTCTGAGCTTATACAGAATAGTTTCCTATCCAGACCAAATGACGACAGTGCTGAACTTTTCAGCTCCAGACCAACCTGAAAATATTAAGTATAAACCACAATTAAAATCAAGAAAGTTGAAAGCATCAAATTCCTTTCTCCCACAAGCTACTTCTGGCTGCTCAATACATACACAACTGCTTTAGTGCTCTGCTGGCAAACACAGCAGGGCATGGAACAAAGAGGGGCATTCCACAGTTGCTTCAGATGGATGTATTAGATCATTTTCAAGTCTGTCTGGAGTCAGTAAAGAGAAACGTAGGAAAGTCAAGGTCCCAGAACTCACCAAGTTCTGCTAGAATTGTTGTTTATTGAAGTTTCACACATAAGGGTATACAGAACGCGTTTTGGCAAAATGCATCTTGTACACGTAGAAATGGACATCAATGGTCTTGCCTGTGTGTATTTTCAGAATTGTAATAGTACTATTTGGGGGAGTAACTAGATGGGATACCATGGCATGTGCCCCGGGTGCCAGGGGGATACCAATAGGCAATTTTGTCTTTGCCAGGGTATTTAGGTACAGGGCTTGCGAAACATATTGAACTTTTGCCATAGGTGTTGAAAATCCTATCTGCAGGTCTGTTAGGCTGTGTTCCCAGTGCATGTCAGCATAAACCCTCCTCTGGAAGTGATATCGGAAGGTATATCTGGTGTATATTTAAATGGATCTCTATCAATGTGTAACCGCGCCTGACAAAATGCTGTAGCGGCTTTGAAACGCGTTGCGTGGATCCCTAGTTTGCAATAAATCTTTGTACCTTTAATTATTTGCTTGGTGGCAGCCTGATTCATCTCCTTTTTCCTGGATATCTTCAAACCCACATGTGCGCTTGGATGCTGGGAGCCGCAGCAGCCGCCATTTCAGAAACCTAATCAAGCGTTTTGAGTGTTGTACCTCCATTCGCACAACGCGCACAGGTGGGTGCGTTTTGATCGGGTTCTCTACTACATCTATCTGGTCCCACCCAGGGGTGCCCACCCTGTGTCCTTTTGTATATAGCAACCAATTAGGTTGCTTCTTTCATTTTTAAAGAAGCCTGTGGAAAAAAAAGAAGTGATCTGATTAGTTGCCATGGGCAACTGCACCACTTTTCTTTTACACAGGTTTTGATAAATCTCCCCCTAACAGTATGAAAAACAATGCAGAGGCGGCAATGTGTCCCAAAGTGTCTTAGCCTTTTTGAATAGCTCACTGGCTAGGGTACAGAATAACCGTTTTAAGGTATTTCCACACGTCCTAATGTCTGTCCCAGTATGACAATTGTTACTCCTATTGATAATTTAGCTGACCACTTACCTACAGTAGTCCTGTTTCTAGTGTAGCTCCTGCCATTTTACATCTTTTTCTTGTTTGTGTGAATTTGATATAATGGATGTAACTAATATATTGACATATTCACTGTTTAAGTGCTTTTTTTTAAGTACATCAGTATGATGATCAAATGATATAGTATTAAAGCGCAACTGTCATGAAATCTGGGTGCAATAACCTGCACACAGCCTTTGTACTGTGTGCAGGTGGTGGGTATAGTAATGTTTTTACCTAATATTTGCAGGCTTTCATCACCCCAAAAAATGCTTTTTATCAAAGCCACTGATAGTCACACAGGTCCAAGCGCATGGGCCCTTCAGCTAATCTAACGTGCACACCGCTGCATGTCATCCAGCAAGCGCTCGCTCCTGCCACCATCTTCCTCCTCAGTGCGCCTGCGCAGTGCTAGCTGGATGGCACGCAGCAGTGCGCACGTTAGATTAGCTGAAGGACGCATGCGCTGGGACCTGTGTGTCAATCACACAGCGGTCCCAGCGCTGACATACAGGGGGTGGGAATGGCGGCGGCAGGGCATCGCGTACCTCGCGCCATGCCTATCCGACCTTCAGTGGCTTTGATCAAGAGCATTTTTTGGGGTGATGAAAGCCTGCAAATATTAGTTAAAAACATTGCTATACCCACCACTTGCACACAGTACAAAGGCTGTGTGCAAATTATTGCACCCAGATTTCATGACAGTTGTGCTTTAAGTAGATAGGTATAAGGATATATTGACTCAAACATAGAAAAAGATTGAATACAAAGATCCTTGTGATCACCTGATCTGCCTCTTCTGTCATAGGGTTTAATGACCATGTAGAACATCTGCCCCATACAGATGCCTTTGCAGTAATCCTCCTCACATAGCTTTGTTTTTCTATTTGGTATTTAAGCATTTTACAGAAGTGATTTATGATAAGGTCCCTGTCAATGAAGCTGTGTGTGGCTATAAACACAGGCCATCAAGGTCCATGATGTACAGTCTGGTAAAAGTCCTACTTTTATGTCTTAGTGCAGTCCTTAATGTAACATGTTTCTTTTAGAGAAATTATAGGATAGATTTCATGTCACTATGATACATGCTCATAGCATAGCCATGGAGGGCTTATAAGAGTTTCTACAAAATTGGATGGCAAATATATTTATTCCATCATGTATAACTGGCAGGATTTCCAATCGAATGATTCACTTACTTAGGAATTTACATGTGATAGCATTTTATATTCGGAAGCCCTTGGTTTGTGCCTGCTAAGCTGCCAGTTTGACCGAACATGCTGTGGCGTGAAGCAGTGCTGTGGAAAAGGCAGTATGGCAGACATACATTATTGAATGCCTCTGAGTTCTTCCTAATACATACGTATGGCGTGTTCTCTAGTGCTGCCTGTCATAACACATTATAAAAGGCATCCCAATGCTAGAATGGGGGCTGAGAGGAGCTTAGGGAAAACCCAAAGAAATCTAAAGGAGCTGACATTACAACATCATTTTATTTTGTTTTGTTTGCAAGAAGAAGCACTTTAGGTCCTTTGGGGGGGATGATTCTCTTTTTAGTATAGTACATTTAAAAACATGCAATGTCTTTCCATCCCCCATTGCTCCTTTTATGTTACGATCAGTGGTACATGGAATTATGCACAATTCTCAAACCAACTTTTTATTTGTAGTACCTTATGTGTTGTGACATATACAGCAATGATCTGCCTATTTACCATGGTGTTGTCAGAAATCTGGACCGTAAGACTAAATATTGCTTATAGCTGTAAACATTGGGGGGGGGGGGGGGTGGTATTAAAAGAATTTAGCACCAATTTTTTTGCTTTAGCTGCGCCACATTTGCTTAAAATGTGGCGCACACTATTAGCGCCACATATTCAGATATTTAGCACCTGAGTTAGCACCTTGTTAACCAGAATTTTTTTTAAAGGGGTGTGGTTGGGGCATGGTTAGGCTTTTTGTGCTATTAGCACCCTGTTTTCAAAGGTTTAGCACCATTTTCTGACGCACAAAGTGTCGCAGCTAATACCAAGTATACTTGGTGTTAAACGATTTGCTTTTTGTTGTGCTATTTGCTCAAAATTTTCAAAAGCCCCAACACACTTCTGAAAATGATGCGCAGTTAACACTCTTTGCAGGGCAAAATAAAGAACCCTAATAACACAAGTGTTTGAATATCCCCCCCATTGGGTGCAAACAAGACTGAAATTCAGACTATAAGTTTACGTTTTTTTTTTTTACAACAACATCTAAATAATTAGAATCCATTGTTCTGTATATGAAGCTTCTAAATGGGATGTTAATGTAATAACAGCTGAAATGCAAACAAAACAACACGACTACCAGACAATGCTGTGGGGGAAACCCATGAAATATAGCAAAATAAATAGAGCAGAAATACTTCTTGCTTGCCCTTTGTATAGTTATTATTAGAACAAACACGCTTGACTGATCTAAGAAGCCAAACTACCTTCCAGCATTTCTATGTACTGCAAGGCTGACATCAGGGTTTAGTGTTGTACCTTGCATAAACTAAACCTATCAGTGAAGACGATATTGATCCAATCAGGGCTACAGCTACCATTCAGCATATGTAGAGTTAAAATACACCTGTGACTGGTATATTTAGTGTATAGGAAACTTGGTATATGCTAGTCATAGGGAATTAGGAGTGTTTGCTTTTATAAAGCAATAGTTCACAATAGTTATACAGTATATCAACCATTTATACAAATTGCAGGCTCACTGTAAGTTCGTGCTGGGCAGCAGATATATGATGTATATCTAATGCTCAGCATCAGCTGTTCTCCTGGCTCTGTAGAGTCCAGAAATTCACATGAGGACTAGAGATGAGCAAACTTACAGTAAATTCGATTCGTCACGAACTTCTCGGCTCGGCGGTTGCTGACTTTTCCTGCATAAATTAGTTCAGCTTTCAGGTGCTCCCGTGGGCTGGAAAAGGTGGATACAGTCCTAAGAGACTCTTTCCTAGGACTGTATCCACCTTTTCCAGCCCACAGGAGCACCGGAAAGCTGAACTAATTTATGCAGGAAAAGTCAGCAACGCCGAGCTGAGAAGTTCGTGATGAATCGAATTTACTGTAAGTTCGCTCATCTTTAATCAGGACGCAACAGGTGTCAGCAGCGACACTTGCTGTGATCTGTCCCTTACCGCAGGTACTACTGCTCCCAACATAGAGCACATTCTGCTCCATGCTGGGAGCTATAGTATCTGTACTAATACAGATACTACATCTCCCAGCATGGAGCAAAGTGTGCTCCATGTTGGGAGTAGTAGTACCTACAGTTAAGGTCAGATCACAGCGGGTGTCACTCTTAACACCCGCTGCGATCCTATGGTATAAGCTATAGAAGCGGGTCGCAGCCGCACTTGTCTGTTCCCCTGCCCGGCACTATACTCTGCTGTGATGTGAGGTTATCTTCACATGACAGATTTGAATATGCTGCTGAGAGCTGTGAGTGGCCAACACCATCTGGCCAATCACAGCTCTCAGGGGGAAATATGAATCTGTAACGTGAAGAGAACTTCACATCACAGCGGAGAATAGTGCGGGCAGTGGAGCAGAGAAGTGTGGCCAGCTGCTGGCTTCTATAGCTTATACTGGAGGATCACAGCAGGTGTCAGAAGTGACACCCGCTGCGATCTGTCTATTAGTACAGATACTACTACTCCCATAATGGAAAAGTCTGTTTCATGCTGGGAGTAGTAGTACTACCTAAAAAATCTAAAAAAAAATAAGTTTTAAAAGTTTAAAAAAACACACACATTTTAATAAACACATAATAAAATCCATTACTAATAAAAAAAAATCTAAATTCATTATAAAAAATATATTATTTTTATAATTAAATGGCCCCTTTCTACATTTTTTTATATTGCCAGCTAGATTTTTAGTTTTCTGCCCACCCACATAAATTGATCCCTGTTTAACAATTTTTTCCATCACTACTGTATCTTTTTTTCCTTTTTTTTAATGGTACCCTACAAAATGTAGCAAAAAAATATATCTCCATCTGCAAACCGCCTGCAAAAACGCTAAGGTTAAAACCCACATGGCATTTTTCTTGGAGTTTTTTCACTCCCATAGACTTCTATGGGAGGAAACGCTGTGATTTTCCCGAAAAAAACACCATACTTGAGGATGTTTTTGAAAACCAGCCTCTGAGCCCAAAAGAGCTGAAAAATACCCAGAGAATTAAAAAAAAAACGCCAAAATGAAAAACACTAAGTGGATCTGGCATTTTGCAGTTCACTATTGACTTGCAGCTAACATCTGGCCGCAGCATTTTTTCACAGAAAAAACGCCATGCGACAGAATGGACGTTTTTATCAGCGTATTTGCATGAAAAACCTCAGCGGATTTCACAGTCATTAAAGGGGTACTGCGCCGCTAAGACATCTTATCCCTGATCGTGGGGATCTCGCCGCTCCGGGTCTGATGACTGCCGATCACGGGGCCAGAGTATTGTGACGTCACGGCTGCACCCCCGTGTGAAGTCACGCTCCGCCCCCTCAATGCAGGCATATGGGAGGGGGTGTGACAGCTGATGGTAACGAGGTGCTGCGTGAAAGATCACGGGGGTTCCCAGCGGCTGGACCCCCGTGATCAGGATCTTATCCCCTATCCTTTGGATAGGGGATAAGATGTCTTAGGGCCGGAGTACCCCTTTAAATAGTCTGAGGTGACCTGATCACACACTTTTTACAGTTTATTGTTAGTTTGTCTGACAATTCAGGGAATTAGTCAGAACTTATAGGGTTATTCCGGTGGAAAACATATTTTTTTTTTTTTTTTAAATCAACTGGTGCCAGAAAGTTAAACAGATTTGTAACTTACTTCTATAAAATTATTTGTCTTTCCAGTTCTTCTTAGCAGCTGTATGCTACAGAGGAAATTATTTTCTTTTTGAATTTCTTTTTTGTCTTATCCATAGTGCTCTCTGCTGACACCTGATGCCCGTATCAGGAACTGTCCAGAGCAGGAGAAAATCCCCATAGCAAACCTATACTGCTCTGGACAGTTCCTGACACGGAAAGAGGTGTCAGCAGAGAGCACTGTGGACAAGACAAAAAAGAAAGTTAAAAATAAAAGAATTTCCTCTGTAGCATACAGCTGCTAATAAGTACTGGAAGGATTAAGATTTTTAAATACAAGTAATTTACAAATCTGTTTGACTTTCTGGCACCAGTTCATTTAAAAAAAAAAAAAAGTTTCCCCCCGAAGTTCCCCTTTAATTTTAATAATAGGAGTAAATATCATATGATGGGTGAGATCATACAGTCATGGATGTAAGGCTAAAGTTACATATGTGTGGCATCTGGCTCCAGCAAAACTGGGTGTAAATTGCCACAACTGATGCCACAACTGATGCCAGAAGTGCATCAGTTGTGCATCATCTGACATCCATTGTTTGTGAACGCAGCAAAATGCGTTCCCCTGTTTGTGACGGTTGGGCGAGGCTAATCATCCGGCATTCAAATGAACGGGATCATTTCTTGCTTCATTTTCCTTCCAGCCCCCAAGCAAAAAAAAAAACGACAATGCATATATGTAAAGGAAGCCTTAAAGGGGTATTCCAGGAATTTTTACTATGCTATAGGGGCTGTAAAGTTAGTGTAGTTCATAATATAGTGTCTGTAGTGTGATGGAGTTCTCACAATTCTTTTGTGATTTTCGCCCCAATATTTATTTTTGACAGCATACAAAATGACTCATGTGTCGGAATTTCCCAGTTTGCAGTACATCGAGACGTGACCTCATTAGTCAGTTGTGCAAGGGGAGCCTGTCCTGCTTTAATGGGTGGAGCGACTGCTGGGCGGGAGAGATTATTTAGCAACAGCTGTAGGCACCCTGATTAGAAAACAATGGTCTTTTGAATGGATGTAGCTCATTTGTGCTGCAATGGGTACCCCACCTGATGTGTGGGCTGATGTGTGGGAGGGAGGAATGTAACTTCACAATTACAAGCATGGAACTATGGGATGTGTAGTTTAAGAGACCAAACTCCAACAGGAAATACAAAAGTATAGCCTGGCAGATATGTACTAAAATCACCTTATGGTGGATAACCCCTTTAATGTTTTACATTGAGGTGCGTGTCTGCCTAATACACACCCCCTGAATATATAATCCCACCCTTTAAGCTGATAGTTGCTTCCATTTGTAAAATTAACTCCAGCCCATCTTACTGATTCCCTAAATTACCGGGCAAACTATGAACCCACATATCTTGTGGACAGAAGGGCGTATCAAGAAACTGAAAAAAGGTGTACGATCAGGGCCCCTAATCTATTTAATGATAATAAAATCTCATTTTTGATGGTTTGTCACAGGTCTTCTTTAAAATGAGTTACTGGGGTAAAAAATGATTTTGCTGTATATGCATTGTACTACCTTGCTAAGAAACTCCTGTCAAATTGGCCCAACCACAAACAAGACTTGTACGGCCACAGCTTATCTACAAAGGGACAATATATATGGAAACCCAATATTTTTATCCTAATTTCCTGAACCAAATCTGCCATTGTAAGAACAGCTCCCATACTAATTAGATTGTTGGCAGATACCACCAATTTATCTAATATGTATGGCTGTCTTAGAAGCCATCATGTCTCTGACTAACTAAAGATATATATATATACAGTATTTAAGAACGTGATAACATTTGGGCTGGCATACAGTCCAAAGTGTTTGGGTTTCTCAAACATTCTAAATTATCAATGGACATAAGTTGTAAGGGACAACATATCCCTCTTGCTGTTTTTATATTAAGAAAAGCAACTTAACATTTTTGACAATTATTAATACAATAATTAAATTGATTATGAGCAAAATTGGGTTAAAGCACATTTTTTTCCTTGATCAAACCGAATAACACTCATCTTTTGGGCTATTTTAGCTGTAACAGTTTGGCAGGATATCACACAAAGAGATAAAACCACAAAGTCACTAAGCCATTGTGTCAGCATGGCACTGGCAGGTGCAATGTATTAATCACCCTGTATGTGGTGACACGGGTATGTAATTGTGAAATAAGGCATTCACTCTTAGGAATCCCTCCCCTTGAAGTCAAATGAGGCGTGTTATAGGAAGCCATGCCAGACTTCATTTAATGTCTCCAATGAAGACAGCTAGCCTGCAGATTGACAAGTAATAAATGGGTGAGATGTAGCAAATGCAGGTTATCACTATTATGGACATTTATCAACGGGTTTAGTCAGGTTTTCTTTACTATAATTGTTGCAAAATTGTTGCAACTGCGACTACGCGATTTTTCGTGCGACATTTTTTTGACTGGAAAGCGAGAAAAGCACGTTTTCCAAAAATTAACTACGTAGTAATAATTTTAAAATGGACTACGGGTAGTCAGGTATTTATTAACTGCGACAGTCGCAACTGCGCAAAAAAAGTCGCAACAGGGTTAAAAATTGACTAAATTTACTCCAGCTCAAACATGGAGCAGAAAAAGCTACTACCAAAATAAAAAAGGAAAAATTGCTTACGTGATAGAAAATTATCAACAGGCTGAAACCAGTTGATATATACGTCGCACATAAGCAAAAAAAAAGTAAGGAAAAAATTACTAAAAAAAAGAATACATAAGCAAACATTGATAAATGTCCCTCATATAACTATGTTCCAGCATCTTAAATTTCAGTAAAAGCAGGCAAGTAAACATACCTTCCAAGATCTGTAGAAATATAAATGTTAGTAAAATGTAAAAAATTTCTGCCAAGCAATATCAAAGGCTTTACCTTAATTCTGTAGCATAAGAGGTGGTATATTTGTGCTGTCCAGGAAGGTAGCTTAGTGGGTTGGAGGAGTATATGTCTAGCTACAACTTTGATACCTACTATAACAATGATCAGTTTTGAGAGATAACATCTGTACGGTGTCCTCCGTCAGGTGAAACGGTATCCCGCCTCCTCCCTCGGACCAATAGCTGTCTGTTGTCAGCCATAACTCCGTCTTCCGTCAGGTGAAACGCCGTCCCACCTCCTCCCTCACACCGATCACCGTCATCCTTCAGTCACAACTCCCTCCTCCCTCCTCCGAAACTCCCTCATCCAAAATGCCGTCATGACTCAGACGATTCTCCCAACTTCCTGCTGCATAGCAGAGCCGATGCTGCACAGCATGTATAGGAGACTGTGATATCGAAACTGTGAAACTTGCACGTGTACTACAGACACTACATGTGCTACAGAGTCTGTATAACAGAGCCGACATTGAATAGCGTGTACAGCAGAACTCGTATAGCAGAGAGACGACACTGACTCGGCTCTGCTACACGGCAGGAAAGTTTTCCGTCTGAGGGAGTTTCGGATGAGAGACTTTAGGATGACAAAGGAGGGAGGAGGGAGTTGCGGCTGACGCCTGATGGAGATTGGCCCGAGGGAGGAGGCTGGACGCCGTTTCACCTGATGGAGGAAAGAGTTACGGCTGACGACTGACAATGTCCTAAAATGGACACCGTACATCTGCAACTTCTGCAGCACATTCCATGATGGTACAGTCTGAAGTGTCTACCAGGAGCTCCTGGTTATATAGCCATTGGAACCATACATACTATTGCGAAGGTGCTGGTGATTCTCGTTGAGTTGGGACTTGCAATATGTGAAATGATAATTATTATTAATAATTGTTATTATTAATAAATTAATAACAATCATGGTAATAAATAATAATAAAATGTATTTATATAGCGCCATAATAAAATGTATTTATATGTACTGTAGAGGTGTGACATATATAGCTGTTGCGCTATTCATCCACTTTCACTGTTTTGACAAGTCCATGGAGATGTTTGTTGCGTCCTCATCCAATGTTCCCTATCTGGAATAACACTGATTTGTTATATTATACAATAGTTTTGTTGTGGCAGGAGCTGTCATTTTTTTTGTATCTAGCTTTGTGTTTATTGAGGTGCTGTACTTCATCACGTTTATGTAAAGTTCTTTGATGTTAGATAGTTTGTTTTCAGTTTCAGAGTTTGGTCTGGGGTTAGGTATTTACAGGAGATACCGGAGCGGGAACAGTCATACATTACAGCTGCCATATGAAGCATGTCATCTGTTAGGCTCATTTCACACTATGTTAGCAGTGCCAGTGCCTGACATATATAGTATATGTATCCATAACTCCCCTATGGCCTGAAGGAAGGCAAAACTGTGTTATTATGACCTTTGGGTGGTACAGTTTACATATGCTGCGCGCCTGCGCGATTCCAGTATACAGATGGAAATCATATGCGGTATGATATATATTTTCTCAACATTGGATCCGATGTATGACAGATGCTACTCATTTACATCCATCATAGGTATAGATCAGAAGTGTATGAATTATAACTTGTGGATTCATAAACAAAATAATACGGACATGCAGACAATATTAAATACTTCTTAAATTGTATATGATCCTCAAAATGCTTTTAAATGAGTCGGAAATAACTAAACTCTATCATTTTATTTACAGCTGTCTCAAACCTGGACGCAGAGAGCAAGCTCAATGTTTATTACAAGACATCCTGGCATCAGCAGAGGAACATTTTTTTGCCTACCACTAGACCCTCTTGTGTGGAGGAGTTGCATCGCCATGCCAAGCAAAGCCTGCGTGCCCTCCGGAGGGGTAAGCTATAGCTGTCATGATTTGAAGGAGCATTTTCCAAACAGCGTGCCTCCAGCTGTTGCAAAACGACAACTCCCAGCATGCCTGGACAGCCTTTAGCTGTCCAGGCATGCTGGAAGTTGTCATTTTGCAACAGCTGGAGGCACGCTGTTTGGAAAACACTTATTTAAAGTTAGATCTCATTAGTAAGAGACAATCTACCAGTCATTGCTTTGTTATAATAAAATGAGTTTTGATTTTTTTCTATCTGTTGAATAACTTATACAGGGAAGATTCCTTGGAGCACTTATAGTTTATGCATTTATTCATCTATTTACTATATGAACGGTTATGCTGCTACTTTACAACTCTTTAAAGGTATTACTGATATAAATGCTTGTATACCCCATAAAATATTCCCCATAGAATAAAAATTCAAGACAGAGTTTTCATAGAACTCTACATTGTTCTGTTCCTCTGGAAATGTCCTTGACAATCGCCCCTGACAATGGGGTGTGCCTCAACACATGTTGGGGGGAATATATAAAAACTGTGTAAACTTAGACAGTGTATTAATACACCAGATTCATAACAGTGCCTTGGGCTACTTAAAGGGGTACTCAGGTGGAAAACTATTTTTTAATCAACTGGTGCCAGAAAGTTAAACAGATTTGTAAATTACTTCTATTAAAAAATCTTAATCCTTCGGGCACTTATTAGCTGCTGAATACTACAGAGGAAATTCTTTTCTTTTTGGAACACAGTGCTCTCTGCTGACATCATGACCAAAGTGCTGTCTGCTGACATCTCTGTCCATTTTAGGAACTGTACAGAGCAGCATATGTTTGCTATGGGGATTTCCTTTTACTCTGGACAGTTCCTAAAATGGACAGAGATGTCAGCAGAGAGCACTGTGCTCATGATGTCAGCAAACAGCTCTGTGTTCCAATAAGAAAATAATTTCCTCTGTAGTATTCAGCAGCTAATAAGTACTGAAAGGATTAAGATTTTTTTAATAGAAGTAATTTACAAATCTGTTTAACTTTCTGGTACCAGTAGATTTAAAAAAAATGCTTCCCACTGGAGTACCCCATTAAAAATCCAGTGCATGTTTTTGACTGTCTAGTTTGTTTTCACCTTCTATAAGCTGGCTTAAGTATTGGTGCATATATTTGCTGCATTTGCGGCACATTTTTAGTGCATTTAAGCCATGCCCCCTTTTCACAGAAGCCCTACCCCTTTTTCAAGCAAGGTGAAAAGGTGTCTGAATAATGTAAGGTAAAGAAGGTGCGTAGCTCACTTGGACTGAGGAAAAATATGTACCCGAGGTTACTGGTGATGCCTTCACCCAAAATAGGCCAAAATATTAAAATGGATGTATATATAATTAATTTTGTAATCAATTAAATAAATACCAGTCCTCAAAGGTGCATATATGAATAAGCATGAGATAGTAGATCCAATTAAAATATTAATGGTAATTTATTCACATAGAAAAAATAATATAATCACATAGAAAAAATTATATAATAATTAAAAAAACATCTATTTTTATATAATTTTTTTCTATGTGAAAAAATTACCATTAATATTTTAATTGGATCTACTATCTCATGCTTATTCATATATGCACCTTTGAGGACTAGTAATTATTTAATTGATTGCAAAATTAATTATATATACATCCGTCTGAATAATGTGTCTGAACATTGAATATGTGGTGAAAGTCATATAGCTCCAGATTTCCGGCACAGGTAGCTTGATTTTTCTCTCTCTCTGGCTCTGTCAAGTTAGGCTGGGTTCACATATATCAGTTGTCCAGCATAGTTTCCCTCCGGTGTGCACTGGAGGGAAACTGATGCTAGACCTGATCCAATTTATTTGAATGGGACAGTTGACAATCATCCAGCGTCTCAATTTTGATGCCAGATTGTTGGACAAGCCGGAGGGCATAGGATAGGGGAACGCAGCTTGGAAGCCGGATGCCATACAACTGATGACAACTGATGCACATCATCATCAGTTACAGCATCAGTTGCGTCGAGATTTAGGCTGAGTTCACCTATGCCGGATGCCGAACATATGTGAACCCAGCCTTAGGGTCCGTTCAAACGAGCGGATCCACGGCGTATTTTACATTGCGGATCTGTCAACGAAAGGATCGCTACAGGGTGCCTTTAGATATGCCTGCTCTCAGCCTAGCTCAGGGAGCTGTGATGTATGCGAGTACACCGCACATGCGCAGTGACTTGCACATCAGAGCAGTGTGTCTGCTCGTAGCAGCGTAGTGACGCTCCAAGCAGGCACATCTAAAGGCAGCCTGTAGGGGTCCTTCTGTGGCAGGTCTGCAATGTAAAATACACTGTGGATCCGCTAGTCTGATTGTACCCTTAGTACCAGCATAGACTGTGTAGGGGGACATCCTATTAACAAGACCATGATAATGCCCTTTTATTAGTTTACTAATACATTTTCAAGCAGACTAGCAGAGGAACATCACAATGCAGAATTGTGAGAACACGTGTTCTAAAATTAACAATTTTTGGGGAATACAAGTATTTACTAAAACACACAATCTCAAAAGAGACATTAAAGGGCCACTTTATATAAAGGTCAAAACAAGTGTTTGCCTAATAGAAGACACAGGTAGTGTAAAGATCTGGTAGAGGGGAACCAATAATTGCTGGAGTTGAAAGGGTTGATCTCCTTAGACCATGTCATACTGTCAGGTAATGCGGCATCCACTGTGAAGTCTCCACTGGCCTGGAGGAGTCATTATATCATAAAATGTGGCTTCCCTGCTTGCATTTTATAGCTGCAGTAAAAGCTTTATATAGCAAAGGCATTCTCCTGCTCCCGGTGAAGTCATGTAGAAGTGGTACTGTCCTTTTGACACTAAATTTCCCACCAGCCTGTCTATTCTCTTATCTTTCATATAGGCATAGATAACAGAAAAAAACATAAAGAGATTTGTAAAGAAAAACTCAAGTTGAAAAATTACATAAGAAAAGACTTAGCCAAAGTTAGTTTCCAACATTTATTATATTGAATAAAAAAGAACAGTATGAACTTGGAAAGATGAAGGATAAGATGACGAGAACATCCCGTACAACATCAGTTTTTATTAAGAGGGAAGATATATTTCTACACAACACATTTTTTTCTCATTGCCCATAAATCCCTGAGCTTGGTGGATTTTTTTTAGTTTGTCTATTGTGAAATTTGAATTATATACAGTCTATTACAGTCTTGGACATAGTCCGAATCCCTTTCGAGTCCGAGTCCCTTTCGAGTCCAAGTCCCTCACTACCCTAATTCACCAGCAGTGTTCCTCCTGACTCCTGCATGCAGGACATGTATTCTGATCTTATACTTTGGCCCATTAAAAAGGTTATCCAGGAAAAGAAAACCAGAGCTAATTTCTTTCAAAAACCACTCCCCGTCTGTCTCCAGGTTGGGTGTGGTTCTGCAGCTCAGTACTGTTGAAGTGAATGGAGCCAAGTTGTAAAACCACACCCAGCCTGGAGACAGCCATGGAGTTCTTTTTTAAAGAAATTAGCTCTGTTTTCTATTCCTAGATAACCCCTTTAGCCTTACGTATCCATAAAGTACCCACACAACGTTATGTATTTCTTTGTTTATTATTCATTCATTATATTCATTTATATGGTGCCAACAAAATAAAGTGTCCTTGTTTTTTAACAAAACTTTTGACACGTCACAGAGACCGGTTAGAGTTTCAATCGGTTGGAGTCTAAGTGTTCAGACAACCCACCGATCTTTAGGATGAACGAGGAAAAGCAGGCGATTTGTCACTTCACTTCCTGGTTCCCTGCATTTCCATCCAATTGCTGTAGCTGGGCTCCATTATACGGCTTTATTCAAATATCAATGTCTACACAGAAAACATGCCAGCGCTAGGACTGTTAGGAAATGCACCGTCTCATAGACGGCAATGCATTTCCTTGCTTACTCCGTAGAAAGAATTGGCTTTGGAAGTTTCGCAGCAGAAACACAGCTTGTGCACAGCGCAGCAGAATCCCATTGATATCACTCGGACTCTGCTGCTTTTGGCTGTCCGGACATGCTGGGAGTTGTAGTTTTGCAACAGCTGGAAGCACGCTGGTTGGGAAATACTGGTCTAATTAGGCAATATTAGTGTAATATTTTTACATGAACACATTTTATATGGTGTGTATACTCAACAAACTATAAGGCCGCAGTCCAATATCGAGGGTGCCTGGCACTGCAACTACACAGCTAAAGTGATCCGCCAGGCTAATTCGGCACAAAGACCATCCCTGTGCTCACATATAAATGTCCAGTGTATACACCATGTAAAGGTATGTAGAGATGAAGCACTCACCAGGTCTTGATATGTATCACCAGCTCTTTATTTCAAATCAGCATACAGCGATCTTGTTCATACAGGGAGAGCGGACAGGTGGAGCAGGCAGGGGGAAGAGAATGGGCGACGGTCCGTTATCGCGCTTGCGTGCTTATATCAGCATACAGCTATCTTGTTCATACAGGGAGAGCGGACAGGTGGAGCGGGCAGGGGGAAGAGAATGGGTGACGGTCCTCTAGGGGTCTGACGAAGCACGCAGGCGCGATAATGGACCGTCGCCCATTCTCTTCCCCACCCCGCTCGGGGCCTGACAAAGCGCGCAAGCGCGATAACGGACCGTCGCCCATTCTCTTCCCCACCCCGCTCCACCTGTCCGCTCTTCCTGTATGAACAAGATAGCTGTATGCTGATATAAGCGCGCAAGCACGATAACGGACCGTCGCCCATTCTCTTCCCCACCCCGATCCACCTGTCCACTCTCCCTGTATGAACAAGATAGCTGTATGCTGATATAAGCGCGCAAGCGCGATAACGGACCGTCGCCCATTCTCTTCCCCCACCCCGCTCGACCTGTCCGCTCTCCCTGTAAGAAAAAGATCGCTGTATGCTGATATGAAATAAAGAGATGGTGATACATATCGAGACCTGGCGATTGCTTCATCTCTACTTACCTTTACATGGTGTATAAACTATAAGGCCGAATGCCTTTCTGCAGCCATTCACTAAACCCATACCTGTTTTTTATGGCTCAATTGTTTGGTAAGTTTATAACAAATAAACAAGCATAACAGTTTAATAAGGAATGCATGTATATTCACAAATATTTGGTTGTTTGTTACTTTAAAAGATGGAACATTCAAATAAACCATACAAGAGACAGGGTGTAAGACACATTTAGTTTAACCTAACTAAGTCATCTTTGGATTACTCAATATTACAACCATAGCTGGTAAGCCAAATAGCAAGAATACTTGACTGCCATCTTGTGGAAAACAGGAACAGCACTCATGTATCACTGTAGTCAATAGGAAATAGTCGTGCTATATCATAGTTTAAAGTAGAACCCTTGTTGTTAGTATTAGATTTCCTATTATTTTTGAGGCCTTTATACTTATACTAACTCTTATTTCTCCATTTCATTAACAGAGCAGCGGGCCCGAGCAGATAACAGAGAAAGGCGGTTCATGGGCTCTGTGTTTGCTGCACCTCCATTTCCTTCATATCCGGCAGCTCATACTATAAAGAGACGTGAAGTAAAAGAACGACACCATGTACCGGTAAAATGTCTAATCTTATGCTCAATATAAGTTTGCTTAGAGTTTTTATGCAAGAAACTACTACATTGTTTTTAAGGTTACTTGCCTGTCTGAACATACTATCAACCTGATATTATATCTTTAAATATAGAGGAGTTTAATGAATCAAATGAATTGGTTTATTTAAAATAAAAACGACTTAAAAGTATATTTCTAACATAGGCATTTATGGAATATCCTCAGAATATGCCATTCATTTCTAATAAATAGTGGTCTCACCTCTTTGGCCCACACCTAGATGAAGAAGAGAAAGTCCCTTGACTTGCAAGCTGCCACCGTCAGGCCCAGAATATTTGTGTGGCTGTCTCCATCTACTTCAATGAGCATTATAGAAATAGTCAAGCATGCCTACTCTGTAACTCACATAGTTGTGAATAAACAGATTTTCCAGGTCCGTACCTAGTGCAAGAAAATGTGCAAACGTGTCACACAAAAAAAACCATGCACAAGGATGTGGTGACACCTTGGTTAATGCCTAGATCAATGCCAGGAGCACTTGTAGCCCCTTAGTAGCTTCCTCAAAAATTCACATCGGACCCAGACCCTTGCAGGTGCCTTCTGGCCCGGAAGGAAAGGGTAGGTTTGTTGGGGGGCCTCTCTCCTAAACAGATATGTATGGCCACCTCTCCATTCATTTTGGATATAAAGGCCTGCAGCCACCTCACCAGTTGGGTCAGGAAACCCCCTTTATAACATAGGGGTGAGTCTGAGAGGTGGGACACACATCTATCAGACACTCATGGTATATATCCTGTGAATATGCATATCAATATGCTGTAAATACCTATTTGAAGGGAATCTGTCAGCTCTGTATCATGCTTAAAGCTTAAGTATCAAGAAGGAGTTGCTGATCTGCAGCATGCAGGCCTCTTCTCTCCCTAACCTTTCCCTACTTTGACTGGTTGACATACATTACTCTGTGCTGGAAGCCAAGCAAAGCAAAGGGGGTGGGGGAGGGAGGAGGAATGCATGCTGCAGATCAGCATAATCTTCTTGACACTTGAGCTTAAAAGGAAAACACATTTTTATAACTTGCACACAGCCATCAGATCAGAGAAAGGTATTATTTGTTTTATCTCCCTATGAGCTATCTTCCCATGTCAGCAACTCCGAGCATGATATAGATCTGACAGATTAAGGCTGGAATTCCACTGAGGATTTTCACGCAAAAACGGCATAAAAAAACACCCATTTTGCCACACTACGTTTTTTCTGCAAAAAAATGCTGCGTCCAGATGTTAGCTGCAAGTCAATAGTAAACTGCAAAATGCCAGATCCACTTGCCGTTTTTCAGTTTGGCGTTTTTTGTTTTTTTAAATCCTTTTGGTGTTTTTTTATTTTTTTTTTAGCTATTTTGGGCGCAGAGGCTGGTTTTCCAAAACATTCTACAAAACCTAGTTTGGTGTTTTTTTGCACAGAAATCGTGTTTTTTTCCTCCCATAGAAGTCTATGGAAGTAAAACGCCATGTTGGTAACTTTGGTGTTTTTTCAGGCGTTTTTTTTTCTTTATTTGACTTTAGCAATCCAAAAAAGTGATGGAGATACCTTTTTTACAAAAATTTCGTAGGGTACCATTAAAAAATATTTATAAAAAAGATACAGTAGTGATGGAAAAAATTGTATTTAACGAAATGTATCATTTTTATAACAAAATATTATTCATTTTAAAACAGGGATCAATTTATGTGGGCGGGCAGGGCACTAAAAATGTAGCCGACAATAATAAAAATGTAGTGTGTGTGTGTGTTTCTCTTTTTTTTATTATTATTATTATTATTATTATTATTATTTTTTATTTAGTACTACTACTCCCAGCATGAAACACACTGTTCCATGATGGGAGTAGTAGTACCAGTACTAATTGACAGATTGCCCGTTGCGATCCTCCTGTATAATATATAGATGCGGCCGGCCGCTCTTCTATGGTCCCTGCACTGACGTATATATACACATATTCCTATTTCCCACAGAGAGCTGTGATTGGCCAGATGGTTCCAGCCAATCACAACTCTCTGCGGGAAATATGAATAGATGTATATATATGTCAGTGCAGGGACCATAGAAGAGCGGCCGCATCTATACATTATACAGGAGGATCACAGCAGGTGTAAGGAGTGACATTCGCTGCGATCTGTCTACTAATGCAGGTACTACTACTCCCATCATGGGACAGTCTGTTCCATGTTGGAAGTAGTACTACGAAAAAACATTTAAAAATTGAGAAAAAAAACTGAAACACACACACACACTTTATTTAAAAAAATTAATTAAAATTTCATTATAATAAAATAAAAATTTTGTTAAATACATTTTTTTCCATCCCTACTGCATCCTTTTTTATTTTTATTTTTTGTACCCAACAAATTTGGAAAAAAAACGCCAAAGGGGCAAAAAAAAGGCAAATTCCACACAAAGGTAAAAACATCAGAAAAAAAACAAATCAAAACGCAGGGGAAAACAGTGGCAGATTTTCTGGCGTTTTTAAGCCTATAAAAAGGCAGTGCAAATACCTCAGTGGAATCCCAGCCTAACAGGAAGATGTTTAGAGGTAACACTCTAGGTAAAATGTAATCTCTGTGTTATGTCTAGTGCAGGTCCTGCAGGGGTTTTATCTATGTGGTTCTTTAATTCCATTTGTCATGCAAAGCTTTGTCAGGCTCTTCATTAGGCTTAACACACAATGGCCCAGATGTATCAATCTGCCTGAAACCAAAACTGTCTAGTTTTCCCATAACAACCAATCACAGCTCAGCATTTATATGGTAACAAGCTCTGGTTTCAGGCGGATTGATAATCTGGGCCCACCTATCAGTTTTGTAAGAAGATAAATAATATTCTCTATCTGCTATATATACTTCACACTAATAATAATGGTTATTGTTTCCAATCGTGATCAAGTAAGTAAAATAATTGTTTCATTTATCAGCAGAGATTTCACAGGATAGGCTACTTTCACACTATAAAATTCATCCGTTTATAAACATCCGTTATAAAAACCCTGAAAATCCCATTATAATCTATGGGATTTTTACATTGTTGGTTTTAACCCGTTATTAATAACAGACGTTATTTTGTGATGGGAGAATGAACGGAAGAAATAGTGCATGTTACTATCTTCCGTCACAAAATAACGTCTGTTATTAATAACGGGCTATAACGGGTTAAAACGGACAATGTAAAAATCCCATAGACTATAATGGGACTTTCTAACGGCCGTATGGGCTTTTGTAACGGCCGTTTAACAGCCGATTTTCAGGGTTTTTATAACGGACGTTTATAAACAGATGAATTTTTTTGTGTGAAAGCAGCCTTAGATGAACAAGTCAGTAGAAATAGCCTGACAGATTCCCTGGGGAGCCTGATAGTTTTAAAAGTGATCTATTTGTCTGGTTTAAAGGGGTTGTCCCAGTAGGTATACTAAATACAACACATTATCTAACATTTATAGGTCTGGTTTGGACTCCCTAGAACAAATTCAACATCATTTAATAGTGATTCAGGACAGTTAATAAAAAAAGAATGTATACTCACCTACCTTAATTCCCCTCCAATTCTCTCCATATCGTGCCCAGTCCGTGCTGCTCAGCACTTTCTGATTACCTCTTCGGCACGCCAGAAAGGCTTGCTCAGCGGGCATAGTGCTGACCACCTCAGCCAGTGTTGGGCTGAGCAGACATTTCCTGTACATTAAAGAGGAAAGCAGGAAGTGTTAAGTGTCAAGGACCATAGATAGTCTGAATGGTAGCAGCAGCGATTTGGGCTTGTGAGTTATAATTTATTTTTATTTTGAGTGAGTGTATGTAAAAGTTTTCTTTTTTTTTATTTTTATTTTTATTTTTTTGCTTTAGCCAGGGACAACATTTTTTATAAAGAATAGGTGCTCCGGTATTCTGGCATCTGACAAAAAAAAATCATATGTTGTTGGGGCCTTATGAAAATAGAAAAAAAAGTTTCATATCAGTTCTCAGATTTACTTTTTCTTTTTATATATTTATTTTAGTATCATATTAATATTATTTCTCTATATGTCATAGTCATGATAACATGTGATTCAAACATGCTACATACTATTAAGATAGGTCAACATACACTAAAAAATACCTTCACCTTAAAGGGGTTATCCAGGAAAAAACTTTTTTTTTTATGTATCAACTGGCGCCAGAAAGTGAAACATATTTGTAAATTTCTATTCAAAAATATGAATCCTTTCAGTACTTATGAGCTGCTGAAGTTGAGTTGTTTTTTTCTGTCTAAGTGCTCTCTGATGACACCTGTCTCGGGAATTGTCCAGAGTAAAAACTAATCCCCATAGCAAACCTCCTCTACTCTGTGCAGTTCCCGAGACAAGCGGAGATGTCAGCAGAGAGCACTGTTGTCAGACAGAAAAGAACAACTCCATTTCAGCAGCTGATAATTATTGGAAGGATTAAGATTTTTTTTATAGAAGTAATTTACAAATCTGTTTAACTTATATATAAATAAATATATATATATATATATATATATATATATATCATAAAATGTTGCAGTATCTTGTAATACCTTTTTTATTGGACTAACAGAATTTTGTAGAGACAAGCTACAATAGAAAAGGTATTAAAAGATACAGCAACATTTTATGATTTGATTCACTGGACTAATACGGCTACTCAAATTTAATATATATATATATATATATATATATATATATATATATATATATATATATAAACGTTTTTTCCTGGAATACCACTTTAAGTTATGTTTTCATCCGATACACAAAATATTTATTTGCACTCTTTTTATTAACTAATTAAAAGCAATTCAAAGGAAAATAGAAAAAAAGAACATATATCTGTTTCACCACAGCTGGTTTTGACTCCCCTGATGCTTCTGTCTTCACTCGGCTTCCAAGATGAAAACTCAGAGCAGGTCCTGCCCACTCAGCCAATCACTGGTTAAGACCGAACGCTGCTATGGCTTGTGGATAGGTCCTCCTTTGAGTTCTTGTCTCAGAAGCAGAAAGAAGAAAGAAGCATTTAGGGACTGGAAAGAGCCTTAAAGGAGCTTGTGGGGACCAGTGGGGGACCAAGTGTAGGTAAGCCTGACTTCTTTTCTATTTTTCTAAGGTCCCAGTAATATATGATTTTTTGTCAAAAGCCAGAATACCCCTTTAACTCCTCCACCAAGAAGAAACTTTAATAATGCCAGCTACATGTCAACCACCTACAGGGTACATGATTGAGAACCACCTAGTGTCAATAGGGTAAAATACTCACTGAGCATTATGTTTAAGGCTTTCTATGATTATTTACACATCATTTAATTTATGATCACATTGCTTTCCTTCATTTTATGCATGCTTTTTACTTTTAAATTGTAAACATTTTTTGTTACGTGCTTTACCATATTTTTTTATTACCACCTATGCATGCTTTTAATGTTTCCCACATTTTATGTTCTTAGTGTAACAGAACCCGTCCGCCCTCCCCCACTGAATGTTGCCATTTGACCCCATGGAGTAGAAAGGTATTGGAAAGATGAAGTCTTCTTCTGTCCCAGTCCTACTGGCTTCACTCTGTCCCTCTTTTTAGAACTTCTATCTGCTACCTGTAATTCTTTATACTTCCATACTAATCCTTCTCCAGCTGTCCTAATCTGAAAATAATTCCCGATTCAAGGATGTGATGGTTTACCATTATTCATTGTAAACCTTAAGCTTGACCATGAACACATTATTTAACCCATTGCTTAAGATTAAGTATTAAAATTTTAAATGTAATTTTATATCTGCACCCTTGGAGCTTACCTAAGGTTCTGAGTGACCTTCCCAAAGAAATCTTACCATGTGGGAATTCATAATACAATGTTAGGTTAAAAACAAATTCCTACATGTCTTTATGGTCTACTCAATGGTTTACACAACCAACCATGGTCATAGCCATATAGCAGATATGAGCAGATTAGATAGTGTCCAACTGCCTGTATCTGTGAAGCTTTACTAGAGCCGCTTATATTAGACCATTTTCTGAACATAATCTGCACTTATATGGTCACTTTGTAAAAAAGGTCCTGGATTTGATGTGCAGATGATATTACTGTAGGCTTCTCAGACATTACATGTTGACTACTTACAGGGATGGTGATATTAGACGTTATATCACTACAGAGTCACTATCCGATGGACTTTTTTAATTCAGTAGCGAATTCCAGACTTTTCCCTGTAGCGTTCAGAAAACTTTTTCCCTAAGTTACCTAGGAAACAAAGTCTTTTGTGCTTGAAGTTTGTATGAGCTATTCATGTCTCCTGGGAATGGACACAAAAGCTGCATTTGGAGGAGATGTAGTCTTCCAGGAAAGTTTGCTTAAAATCCCATTTTAGGTGTTATATAGTTTTTGTGGCTTGGAAATACTGTAGAGGTAAGTGTCACTGTGGATTGCTTTACTATCCTTGTGTGTGCCGTCTGTTCACAGAAGAGATTGGTTAGCCCTGACTACTGACAAACTACAGTGGGACTATAAAAAGAACCGAACTGCTAGAAATTTTAGTCGTGTTAATGAAGATACACGATACATGGAAGAGTAGTCACAATGAAAAAGCATGTCTTATATTTAAATCGGATGCCGGATTAACTGTTAATTATATCAAAAAGGGATTTACACCCAAAAAAAGGAACCCAATGGAAGAATAATATTTATCTGTGTATGTATGTATCCTGCATAGACTGCAAAACACTTTAGAAGTCACGAGATTAACTACCTCACTTTATTTATATATTGTGTTTGTCTTTTCTACTCTATCTTGTGTTTTCCTTTTTCTTATTCATTTATACTTCAATGTTGCCTGCTGTATGGGTTAACAACTGATATTCTATACTTTGTATGTATATTCTTTGTGTTTCCTCTTAACACTCTATATTTGTATCTTAATATTTCTTCAGATAGAAGTGTGTGATTTTACATCTGCAATATCTTGAAACTGTGTATCATTGAATTATTGTGAAAATTCTGCTTAGGCTCCTTTCACACTACCGGTTGTGTCCATTAATGTGACGGGCGTTAGGAATATAGCAAGAGAAAAAATTGTGTCTGCGCCATCTTTTTCTCCCGCTATTTTTGGCCGCAATAACAGGTGTAATAACGGACGTCAGAAAATCCCATTCATGTGAATGGGATCCTCTTTGCCCGTTATTACACCTGTTCTGCTCTGTGTGAAATGAGCATTATTCAATACAGTCAGGGGTGGGATTTAAATTTTTAACAACTGGTTCCCTGCTTGCTGTGTTGGACACCTACAGTGTTGATTATAATAATCAATATACCTACTGCTAAGTAAGGGTTAAGTGCTAAAGAAGTTTTTACCGTGTGAAACTACATCTCCCAGAATGATCTTAGCAGTGATAAGGGTATGCTGGGAGTTGTTTTTTCACTCATATAGTGCTGCCACACACTGTACCCTCTGAATATAACCCTGTTACAAACTGTGCCCCCTGAATATAATACTGCCACACACTGGGCCCTCTGAATATAACCCTGCCACACACTTTGCCTTCTGAATAAAATTCAGCCACATAATGTAGCCCCTGAAACCATGTCACCCCAGAAATTGTACACTGTGGCCCATGAATAAATAAATTATACACTGTGCCCCAACAAATGACTTAGTCATACACTGAGTCCCATATATTAATAAATTATTTATATTTAGATATATATATATGTGTGTGTATACTGTGTCTAATATATAAATGTATTATGTGTCCCCATATACGAATATATGAATACATTGTGATCCTATATACAAAAAGATTCATATACTGTGTCGCTTACAAATCTATTGATACACTCCACCCCTGTTACACATATATTAATACACTGTGCCCAATGTTACTACGTACACTGTGCCCCGAATGTTTATATACATACATATCCCAAGTCTACTCCTGTGCCATCCTTACTACGTGCCGATCTGGTCCTCAGCTAGCCAGGCCTGGCACCTAGATATTGCTGCAGGTATTGCCCTCAATACTTTGTTCTACAAAACATAAGAAACCCTGTCAATGAAATCTGAGAGAAAGAGCAAAGTGGGTAATACTTCTGCTGATTCACTAGTCTATACTTCTAGCATAATCTCCAGTTTTAAACTACTAATAATTGGGATTGAAGCTTCCGTTGAACATGGCTCCTTGCTATGTTTCCCACTTACTACCTCAGCCACCAAGAACACTGAGAATGGAAGAAATGGGAAACCGTGGGTAATGGAAAACAGATAGATAACTATATTGGCTGACTAAAAGTGGTCTTGCTTTAAGTGTATTGCCTATATCTATGATTCTTTACTTAGTACAGATGTATTCATTTCATAGGCCCATCCACCTCAGGAGGAAGATGATATGGTTTTAGGACAGAGGCCGAAAAATCCAATCCCTAATGTCCCATCTACACTGGATAAACAGACTAACTGGAACAAAGAATTACCTCTCCCCACCCCAGAGGAGAAGATGAAGCTGGAGACCCAAGTGATCACTTCTTGCATTATCCCCATCAATGTTTCCGGTACTGTGCAAATATTTTAGTGTTTAAAATAAGATTTCCATGACATCATCCTAATTCATAAATACTGGGGATACCAGATATGTTACTGTGAAAGTTGGCATTTTGTCAAAGTGCCACAGATACCATATTGCTAGCCTTAAATATATGACTGTACTTTGCAGAATGGGTGAGCCCTGAATATTTAATGTATAAAATCCTATAGTGTCTACATTTACTAAAGGCACATTTTTAAAATGTACCTGACATTAGCTAAAACTTTTGATATAATGTAGACTGCTTGTCCTCAGTGTACAGAGCCCTGCTTGTCCCCAGTGCACAGAGCCCTGCTTGTCCTCAGTGTACAGAGCCCTGTTTGTCCTCAGTGCACAGAGCCCCACTTGTCCTCAGTGTACAGAGCCCTACTTGTCCTCAGTGCACAGATCCCTGCTTGTCCTCAGTGCACAGAGCCCTGCTTGTCCTCAGTGCACAGAGCCCTGCTTGTCCTCACTGCAGAGCCCTGCTTGACCTCAGTGTACAGAGTCCTGCTTGTCCTCAGTGTACAGAGCCCTGCTTGTCCTCAGTGTACAGAGCCCTGCTTGTCCTCAATGTACAGAGCCCTGCTTGTCCTCAGTGTACAGAGCCCTGCTTGTCCTCAGTGTACAGAGCCCTGCTTTTCCTCAGTGTACAGAGCCCTGCATGTCCTCACTGCAGAGCCCTGCTTGTCCTCCATGCACAAAGCCCTGCTTGTCCTCCGTGCACAAAGCCCTGCTTGTCCTCAGTGTACAGAGCCCTGCTTGTCCTCACTGCAGAGCCCTGCTTGTCCACCCTCACTTTCTGTATTTGGTCTCCTCGCAGAGATACCCAGGCAATATCTGCAGGGACAAAAATATACCCATTTTTTAACCATCGTATATTACAAATATACATATAATTTTATTTTCTACATTTTATGAAAAGTTTTTGCTAATGACAGGTACACGTTAAAGCATTTGTCTATTTTAGACTCTTTGTTATATACCCTATTAGGGCACATGCAGCATATATAAGGGGATTTTCTTTTAGATCCACTGTGTATATTGAAGCTTTAACACATGGCTCTTGAGGACTGCATGTTTCGTCATCTTACTAGATGTGTTGCACCTTTAAGGGTATTGACCATTGACTTTAATGGACTTTCCACTGCCCTGTTCACACTAAGGAATTTCTGCTAACAGAATTCTGACACAAAATTCTGTTTTGCCTGAAGATAGAATGTTTATTCTTCATGTGGAATCTGTGAGTAAAAAGTCAATGGGATTTTTTTTACTGACAAAATGAGTTTAACACAAAATTTGCACGGGAATTACATGCAAAAGGGAGAAAAGGACAAAAATCTAGATTTTTACAGAAATTATTCCTCTTCAATTTTCCTCCAATTCCTCAGTGTGAACAAACCCTTATAAGGAGAACACACACTGTTTTTGCACTGTGTTTTGTAATAACATGTTAACATGTGGGAATTTGTGTATTTACAAACAACGTTTCTAGATCATTCTACAAAAAAAAGGAGTGCTTGAAATAAAACATAATAGGAACTCAGCTTACAAAATCATGTGATCACATGGACACTCATAACAGGATGACACAGTTGTATGTGTCAGAACTAGACTGTCAAAATGTTGTCTGGTCCTGTACTGTAGGAATGTAATCTTATCTACCAATGACAACTTAAAGGTAGGGATAAAAGAAGTTAATCTAGTCTCGATTTGCATAGCATGCACCATTATTTACAGGGTTTGTCAATTTAAAATCTTATTTTTCTAGCCATATGTCTCATTGACCCTCTGAGATCTTCTGCCCGGCACCTCAGCTCTCCCCATGCACAGAGCGATCTCCGTTCCATGTAGACTGTTGACCACCGTACAAATCTGTGGTCAACATGCCTCCTCTATGTATCTCTATGGGAGAGCTGGAGATACACGAGCACTGTATCTCCGGCTCTCCCATAAAGACTAATGGACTATGACTATGGCTGCTCTGAAGAAGAGAAGAGCCTGTGTTTTGAACACAAATGTTCAGAACATGGGGGCACTGGGCAAGAGATTGCGGGGGTCACAGCAGAATATCTAGCACATCCCCCGCTATCGCCACGCCCCGCCATCGCCCCGCCCCCACCACCACGATCAGACACTTATTCACTATATAAGATGTAGTGAGTACTGGAGTACGCCTTTAACTCTCGCACAATGATACTGTGAGCAAGCTTGTGTTACCTGTAGGCTCTTCTAGTTAGGATATGCAGCTAGAAGAAGAAAAATAGCATTCAAATACAATATTGGACATTGTAATGTTTGTTAGTTGATTTGTAGTTGTTCCGCAGATGTAAAGGACCAGCATTATAGTAATGTGATATTTTATCAATGAAGAATTAACGAGTACGTCTGTTTGTTTTCAGGTGTTGGTTTTGACAGAGAAGCAAGCATACGCTGCTCCCTTGTTCATTCACAATCAGTTTTGCAGCGTAGACGGAAACTGAGGAGAAGAAAAACCATATCAGGAATTCCAAGAAGAGTTCAACAAGAAATAGGTTTGATTCTAAAAATTTACATTTTGAAACCAACATCAGCTAAAGAAAGTCACATTAGCAATAAGATGTCTGTAGATGAGGAGATTTGGCCATAATACAATGAGCATTATGTTTTAATTTTTCTGTAAGCCATAAGGACATCCATACAAGCTATTCCCTATGAAACAAAATCATCCTATGGAAAAACAGCATATTGCCTTTCTATAAATCTGTCTCCTGCTTTTGCTGCTTTAAGTGCTTCTGCCCACAATTTTTAGCAATCAGTGGTGATCCCCATCAAAACTTTAAAAGTAATAGGTGCCTTTTAAATAAAAAGAACAATGTCATGAAGCAGAAAAAGCAGAGTCACATAATAGATTAGATTAATAGATTAAGTTTGGTCTGTTGAACCATTGGAAAGCCCAAGGTTATATCACAGTATATGTCTATAGGGATTGTCTGGTGATTTCCTTCACTTTCCTCGCTTCTTTGTAGCCAATGAAATCAGGACGCCCCATTGAGGGCTGGTGACACTGCTTTCCCCCAAGCTGCAGAGCGTAGTGTCTACAGCCAGGGGTAATGACAGTGCCACTTACTGTCTTAGGCAGGACACATCTGTGGGCACTGATTGGCTGAGCAGCACTGTGACATCCCATTTGCAGCTCCAATCAGCTCCAGGAAGCAGACTGTCAGCAGAGATTGGCCACAGAGAGGGCTTCCTGATACCACTGGTTATGAGGGAAGAGAGTAAGGTGAGTTAAAGGTTTTTATTGCTTTATTAGGCAACCTGGCCAAATTTGTTAAAAAAAAGTCATCAGACAACCCCTTTTACTATTTTGTTTATCTTGACATTTTTTTTTTTTATAAAGATGCCTTCCATAACACTACTCTTGGTCTATAATGCCCTCCCCTTTCCAGGTACTCCCCAATACATCAACTGCCATTCAGCCAATCAATGGCTGCAGCAGTGTACCTCCTCAGCCAATAATTGTCTGAGCGGCAATTGACATATTGGGCCTCAGCATCAGTGCTGATGAGACCAGGGCTGGACCAAGTACATCAGTTGCCAATCACACAGAACACCACATGATTTATAGATGCTTATAGAAATATACTGTTGGCTTGATATTATATATTTTGCATTCAATAAAGAAGCAATCTAGTGACTCTCCTTTTCCTTTTCAGATTCAGATGAGTCTCCTGTAGCTCGAGACCGGAATGTTATAGTCCATACCAACCCCGATATTGCAAACTCTTCAAATAGGAGATCTGGAACTCGAGATACCGAGTGCCAAACTGAGGACATTCTCATTGCAGCTCCCTCAAGGAGACGCATCAGAGCTCAAAGGGGCCAAGGTGTTGCATCACTCTCACATTCTGCAGGAAATATTACAGCTCTAACTGAGTCTGGAGACCAAATGTTTGCCACAACAGTGTCTAATCGGATTCGTTCTCGTAGTCTTCCTAGAGAAGGTGCTAGAGCAAGCAATGACCATGACCGTGGTGCTCAGTCGACAACTTATAAAGATGATTGCTATATAACAAGCTCAGAGAGGTCCCTTAAAAAAAAGGAAGACATCTTAATTGGTCAGAGTTCCCCAGAGCACTCATCTCTAGGGTTAGCATATTCTCAGCATAGTCCACCATTAGAGAGAGGTAGATCAAGGCTTTCGAGAATGGCAGATTCAGGCAGTTGTGACATTTCCTCAAACTCTGACACATTTGGAAGCCCTGTTCACTCCATTTCTACTGCAGGAGTGTTACTGAGCACACATATGGATCAAAAAGATGATCATCAATCATCAAGTGGAAACTGGAGTGGAAGCAGTTCTACATGTCCCTCACAGACATCAGAAACAATTCCTCCAGCAGCCTCTCCTCCACTGACTGGGTCTTCACATTGTGATTCCGAGCTATCTTTGAACACTGCTCCCCATGCTGGTGATGATTCAAATATCTTTACCATTGAACAATACAACGATGACCACTTGGACAGCATAAGAGCCCACAGGGCCAGTTCCTTTACATCAACAGTTGCAGATCTGCTTGATGACCCCAATAACAGTAATACAAGTGACAGTGAATGGAATTATCTTCACCATCACCATGATGCTTCATGTCGACAATATTTTAGTCCACAGCACTTAAAGGGAGATGGCTTAGGCTGCCCAAGTTTTAGTAGTATGGGCACTTATGATAGTTTTCTTGAGAAGCCAGCATCTGAGAAAGCAGATACAGGATCTCATTTTTCTGTGGACAATGAAGGATACTATACCTCCATGCATTTTGACTGTGGTCTTAACAGTAACAGGAGTTATATTTGTAACTATGCGCAGTCAGGGGCTGAGAATGACCAAGATACAGGTGTTTCTTCCATGAGTTCAGACTGTGTTTGGCAACGGTATTTAGATCAAAGAAGACAAGGAAGACAGAACATCTCATTTAAGAAACCAAAGGCAAAGCCGTCACCACCAAAACGAAGCTCATCTTTGAGAATTTCTGATAACCACACAGATGTTTCTGACATGAAAGAACCAAAGATAACCAGTGCACAGCAAGTGCTTCACACCTCCAGGGAGATGATGCTGCCACTTGAGATTTCAAATACACCTTCAAAAACTGAAAACTTATCTCCACCAAATCAACCGGACATTTCTTGGGTCAGTCAGGAAGATAATGATTCAAAGAATACTCAGTTTATGACTCCAGAAATCCCATCATATAAAGAGGAAGGAGGTGAACAGCATCACTATGCAGATCTGTGGCTCCTCAATGACTTAAAAACAAGTGATCCTTATCGGTCTTTATCGAACTCAAGCACTGCTACGGGTACTACCGTCATAGAATGCATCAAGTCACCAGAAAGTTCAGAGTCGCAAAATTCACAGCCTGAATCTCGTGCCACCACTCCTTCCCTTCCTTCAGTAGAAAATGAGTTTAGATTAGCGTCGCCAGAAAAGCTGGCAGGGTTAGCATCTCCTTCAAGTGGTTACTCAAGCCAGTCCGAAACACCTACTTCATCCTTTCCTACTCCTTTCTTTTCGGGACCATTGTCACCTGGGGGAAGTAAAAGAAAACCAAAAGTCCCAGAAAGGAAGTCCTCCTTACAGCATCCAACTAAATGTGGAAATATTTTCTTAAGCAAAGAAATAGAACTTCCAACTATACCTCCTACACATCTTGACCTAAGTGCTCTTCATGTGTTGCATAAACCTTTGCCATATAGACCACAAGTACATGCTTTCAGCCATGTCAATCAAAACCTGTCAGAAGAAGAACTTAATCCAAATGTATCACCTGCCCTTGCCATAACACCTTCAGTGCTGAAATCTGTCCATCTAAGATCGGTCAACAAGCAAAACAGGGAGTCCAGACACAAAGAATGCACTAACATATTATGTACACAAGACCCTACAATAATTGTAGAGACCTATCCCCCTGAAAATACAAGTGAGCCAGCAGCTAGGAAATCAATATTGCGCCAGTTCTCTACAGAGGAAGCCATGCTGCCATATATTGATGCATCACCAGTTGACACAAGCCCAGAAATGTTTTTTCAAGGAAGTGCCCTGTTTACTGGACATGGTTTATACAAACCAGAGGTTACGCCACCTTTAGTTAGCAGAGCTAAAGAAGCTGAACCTGAAAAACATCAAAAATATCGGGCAGAAGATATAATAGAAGAAACCATTTTCACCGCACAACCAGAAACCATTACAAAATATGTACAGGATTACTCTGCCAATATCAGTGATTTTGCTACTGAAAAAAGGAGTCACACTCAAGAGGAAGGACAACTCAAAACAGAACAAGTACATTGTGGCCCATTAACCATTTCAGAATTTGTCAAAAGAACTAACCCTGGGGTTGATGTGCAAGACAGAACTGCTGAGGTGTCTCCTTTGTCCAGCAATGAGCCTAACATAAGCAACAATGACAAAGTGCCTGGAAATACTCTCAGCTTTGAATCAGAGATCACACCTTTATATCCACTCAGTGACGAATGTCCAGAGCAGGAATCTGAAACTGTATCAGGTATTCCAACCAAAAGTGCCTCAGAGGACAGCAACATGGAAGACACATTTGAAATCACTGATGACATCTCATGGAAAGGTTAGTTTTTATTATATTTACATTTAAAATATGGTATCATACAAACATAACTGACATGTTATGTTTGTATGATCCGTTCAGACCAACTCCTAGAACAAGCAGGCATAGGTTGTAGCTGCAGGCTTTTCTCTCCGTTTTCTGTTCGACAACATAGATGGTCACAATGACTTACATTAGAAGTCTGTCTCAGTCATGTGGCACAGGTATGGAAGAGAATTCACTTAGTGTGCATTTCTTCCAGCTTATTCTAGTGATCAGTCGGGGGCTGAACACTTAGACTGCCTGAAGAGTTACCAGAAAGATTTGTCAATGATGAGTATTAATGCAAGCAATTCAACACATACAGAACGTTTGATGGTATTTCTTCAAAAAGTCCTAAATGCCCCCTTAGAGAATTCTTAGGCATAGTATTTGCAAGCCAATGAAACTCTCTAAACCCCTATTGTTTACTATGGATTCATTATATATAAACTGGCTTTAAGTGAAACTAAGGAAGAAGATTTGCACACTTTACAATAAAAAAAATTACAAAACATGTAGATCCTGTAAAAAATTGGAAAAACATAGCTGCTTTTTAACAGAACAGTGCCACACTTGTCCTCAGGTTGTGTGTGGCCCTGCATCTCATATAGTATTAAAAAAACCCATTTTCATATACTCTGTAAGGGCCTGCATCCTGCATCCCAGCCGGATACGGCCGGAACCCCATTCACTTCAATGAGCCAACCGGAGCCAAACGCTGTATGTGTTTTTATTTCCGGTTTTAGTTCCGGTTAGAGAACCGTATACGGGGCAAAAATGAGCCGACCGGAGTCAGCGTTCAATTCCAGCTCATTAAAGTGAATGGGGTTCCGGACGATCCAATCCAGCTGGGATACGGGAGTGGCTGGTTTTCGCTCCTCCCAACCAGATCCGGCACCCGTACACTACAAACGTAGTGTGAACCGGCCCTAAGAGACAGATTTCCAGTTTCAGAAATCCATCTTTTGGCCAGTGTGAAAAGAAGTTACAATGAGCATTTTTTCTCTCTGGAGGACCTGTCCTGTCTCACATTACACCAACAGCCCATTGGTTTAAATGGACACTATGTGATACGCTATTGCTTCTGTTGAGGCACTGCTGGGAAACCCAACACGTACTGCCAGGTTTCCCCACAGAATTACAGTTGCTCACTGGGTGTGCCATGAAACAGGGCTGTATTTACCATTACGCGCAATTGGGCTGGTGCCTAGGGCATCCATGTTGAGAGGGGATAAATACTTTTGATGTAGCTGTTGCTGCCATATTGTTACCTGACCCATCAGTAAATCCAGATGGGTCAGACCTGCTGCATAATTTTCCTGCATGTTCACTATGTTGGGTATTTGTGTTTGACTTAACCACTTTCTGTGTATAGGGTGTGTGATCCACTGTGAATCTCCAACAAAATCAGCATGTAGTTCATTGGGTTTTTGCTGCATATTTGTGACAAATCTGAATGAACAAAAATCCCATAGCATGTGGAATCATCCTAATGGGGTGTATTTAGTCTGAGTTCCTAGGACAGCACATGCTGTAAATATGGCTCTGCCTGCAGTGAGACACTTTATAATCAGTTTATTGTTAAAAGCCTCTTCTAACAAGTAAACATTGGCCAAAATGAAAACCCCTTTTAATGTTTTCTGTTTGTACGGCTACAAAAGAAAATAAACCCTCATGATGCCCAGTACAATTATACAGTTCTTCTGCCTGACAAATGAAAAGTGTGAATCTGGCTGTGAGCACTATCATTTATATTTGTACAATATTTTATATGTACCAGTATTATGTGGTTAACATATATTGTTTACAATACATTTATTTTATTTTATGGAAGGTTTGCACTTACAGAAACTTATGTTGCACAAAGCCTAAAAAAAAATAAAAAATACTTGCTTATTCCTATTTATACTTGACTACTCCAAAATAATTCAACTGACTTAAGTTTAAGAATTACCTGCCATGTTAGGAAAGAGGATAGATCTCACAGCTAGTCAATATCTTAGGAAATGGGCACTTCATTGTAACTAACATTTGATATGAAACACTATTTGATGTATGTAATATGTTCTTTTTCTCATGCAGATTCTTCTATGAGTGATGACTCCCTTGTATCACCAATGTGTGAGGATTTCCAGGCTGACACAGATGATGTCTTTGTATCTTCTAATAAACCCCGCACTACTGAGGATCTTTTTGCGGTTATCCACAGGTAAAATATTATGCAGGGATAATAGCATTAAATAAATGTGTTAATGCATTATGGATAATGTTAATTGTTTTAGTGACTTCAAAAGAAATTTCATGTCTTGTTAGAAATAGACTTTCCATCACGTAGACAAGAATTTAGTTTTCTGTCTTAGCCCTGTGGCTAGGAATCCTGGCCTAGTGGAGTGGCTTTTTGTGCCTTCTTTGGCACACAGGGCACATGACTCACCAATGCTATCCCTTGCACACAAAGTTGCCTGTGAACCATGTAATTGTCTTAATTATACTTAGCTTATGATAGCAGGGTAATTCCCGAACATGGTTCCATAGAAATATCAAAAACATCTGTCAATTTTGATTTTGACAATGTTTTTAAGCACCTTCTACTTCTTACTGAGAATAACCCATTAAAGGAAAAGTTTCATGGGCAAAATTTTTTTAGTAATATGCCTGGGCTGCCTGCAAATAAAACAACAACAGGACTCACCTGCCGCCGCTGCTTCTGTGTCCCAGAATCTCCCTCTGCCCCTGTCTTCTTTGTCTGGCCACAGTCAGCACATCTGAGACTCAGCAAATTGCCAACTTCAGCGATGTTCCACCTCTTCTGGCAATAGGCTGAGTCTGCATTGAGCCTAGGTGACCAATGCCATGGCTCAGTGCATTACACAGCCATTCTCAGCCAAGGTGGGACATCGCTGTGGCCAGCAATTTGCTGACCGGCTCTGTGACTTGCTTATCACGGCCAGATCAGGAAGAACACGACTGCAGAAAAGTGGAGCGAGACACCGGGACACCAAAGGAGCGGCAGCAGGTGAGTCCTGTTTATTGTTTTATTTGCAGGCAGCCCAAGCATAATACTAAAAAAAAAAAAATTGCTCATAACACTTCGTTATGTATATTGAAAAAAAAGTCATAACAAATTCAACTCTGTTTTAAAAATGAAGTGGCATCATACTCCAGAAGACTGAAGCCTGTAATTGTTGGCAAAGGTGCAATTAAATACGGAGTAAAGGGTCTGAATACTTTACTTTCAGAATGCATTGTATATTAACTCTAATCTAAAATGCTAATGTTATCCTTACATGTGTGTTTAATGCAGATCTAAAAGGAAAGTTCTCGGCAGGAAAGATTCCGGAGAGAGCGGTGTAAAAAGCAAATCAAAAGCTTTACCTGTACCACCCCCACCGGCTACACCTGCAGGTTCTCAGAGGTCTGCAGGTCTTATCTACAGGAATGCCAAAAAATCCAATACATCAAATGAAGAATTTAAGCTGCTCCTCTTAAAAAAAGGCAGCAGATCAGATTCCAGTTACCGCATGTCAGCTACTGAAATTCTGAAGAGCCCAGTTACTCCCAAGTCGATTGGAGATTTGGCCCTTGACTCCTCCAGCTCTGAAGAACCTGGACAGTTGTCTCCTGGTAGTGATGCATTCTCACCATTATCCCCATGTTCTCCTCGAGTAATATCTGAAGGATTTTCAACAAAGACTATGTCAGCCGCTTCTAGAGTTGGAAGGTCCAGAGTGCCTCCTGCTGCAAGCAGTAGCCGTTACAGTGTTAGGTGCCGGCTATACAATGCCCCAATGCAGGCCATTTCTGAAGGTGAGACAGAGAATTCAGATGGTAGTCCTCACGATGACAGATCTTCACAGAGCTCAACGTAGGGTTCCAATTATGGCTTACATGCAAGAGAATGATTGCCATAAAAAAAATTTAAAAAAACGGAGACATTGTGACCATTTAATAATTTTTGTGCAAGACCAATAGAGAAAATAAGGGATAACTGCACACCAGATATTGCTCCAGGACCATATCTAGTTACTATTTGGTGGAAACTTATAAAACATTGGTTTGTTTTTCTTTCCAATGAACTTTTCTGAAAAACAAAAACAAAAAAAAACCTGCCTGATAAAAAACAATATTAATTTATCATAAATATTGCAGGGTGCTGTAAGCATTAAGGAGTTAAGGATATATAAAAGCACTGAAATAATAACAATGGACAAAATACATTTACTAGTGCAATTACCATTTAGAATTCTGGAAACCTGTGTTTACCTAAGCTATTGTTTTCTTTATAATATAATTATTGTATATCAGTAAGCTAACAAATCTACTTTAAAGGGGAAGTAAATGGGAAAGTGTTGCTATGGAAAACTGCTCATATTGTAAAAACAAATATTGAAATATAAATTTGCTGAAGTGCTTCCCTGAGAAATAAGCAGAAGAAAAGAAGAGATAATTCTTGAAGATAAATATTTTTGTACATTAGGAATTAACATAATAGAGCAAACTTTCAAAGTAATTAAAAGGATGTAAATAACATATTTTTGATAAAATTGTATATAGAATTATTAAACTAAAATTGGATATGCAGCCAATGAATAAAAAGGCATTAGAAATCATGGAAAGTATGCGTAGCGCTCCTGCATAACATGTTGCAGCACACATGAGGAGATCAATACATTCAGAAAGTTAATAGGGAATTGTATTCTGTGAATACCATCATCCTGCTCTGCATCACAGTAATACTTGACCATGACCATTATAATACTCAGCAGCCTCAAATTTCTTTTTTTTTTCTTTTTGTACATTTTTTAAAGATTGAGTGTATGTTTTTTTTCTATTGTAAAAAGAATTTGAAAGTACTGTAGCATTCATTCTTCTTTTCCTACTCACAAATATGATGACTGCAAGACCAACCAAATCCAGAAGGGTAAAACTGGCTCTCGATAAGATCACTCTGTAACCCAAGATGTCAATGAACCATAAATTATGTGGCAAAGTTAAGGTCGTCAATGAATAGGGGTGACAGTGTAGTGTGGTTTATGACTTTCTCAGCCACCCTTTCTAGAAATATTGGGGCTGTTTGGTTTAAAAAGGTTTTTCCAAAGAGGACAAGCTTATGATACATAAGTTTTGTGATGCTTAAGATGGTAGACTTGCCGTGTTTGCACTCAGCTATCCATACTATATGAGGTGCTTTCTGTAAAGTATTTTAATAAGTCAAAAATAAATGTTTATGCCCAATATATCTGATGGAAGTGCCATTATATATGAAACTGTGAGAACTGCAAGTGAGCACAATATAATAATGTAGATTAACAACAAAAAAAACACCTTTTGTACTGTGCACTTAATCTCTGACTAAATGATCACTCTAGTATATCTAGTATAAAGAACAATGACTACTGTTAAAGATGTGTAGCATGGTGGGTGGATATAAACAGTAGTAGGACTCTGTAAAAGAACAATATTGACCCCTTGCTCACCACCAGCTATGTTGCCAAGGGTGAGGTACTCATGACTCTCTGGAAAGTCCTTCATCAATTAGACAGTTTGGTATATTATACTATATAATTCATTGAGATCTTTAGAGCAACCCTTGACATGCAATCTAATAAATAGGGAACACTGTTATATTCCTTTTTTTCTAAGGTGGTAGGGTCTGTCTAGTTTACAGGGTCACTACAGGGTACACTACAGGGTAGTGTACATGTGGTATATCCCCCCCCCCCTTAAAGTGGTATTCTGCTGCTCAGCATTTGGAACCAACTGTTCCGAACGCAGGAGCCAGCACCAGGAGCTCGTGACATCATAGCCCCACCCCCTCATGATGGCACACCACGACCCCTCAATGCAAGTCTATGGGAGGGGGCGTGACAGCGAGTCACGCCCCCTCTCATAGACTTGCATTGAGGGTGCGGGGCTATGACATCACAAGCTCCCAGCGCCAGCCCCAACGTTTGGAACAGTTTTTTCTAAATGCTGAACAGCGGAGTACCCCTTTAAACACAGACACTTGTTAATATGTATACATTTTTATTTTTACTCCTGTGGCTTTGACTTAATTTATTATTGAAGTAATGGATAAGTGTAAGAAGTAACATCTATATGTCTGCATAGACTCTATAAGCATTTTGCTGCAAGTAAATATATGGTATTAGTTATGATATATCCAACTATTATAGTGACAGACATACAATCTCCTGATGAAATCTGACACTTAATCTATTACCAATATTACCCTTAAGGCTGGATTCACAGCACTTTTCAGCCATCCATCAGCTGTTGACGTTTTGCTACTTACAAAATGTTCGCACATGTACACTACAGATTCAGTGGTTAAATGAAGCTAGCGCATGCTGATGTTGTATACTTTTGCTTACCCTTTTGCTGTCTTACACCTGTTTCCATATTATGAGGGGCCAAAATAGCATAAACTACCAAGCTTTTTTCTTCTAAAAAGAAAAACAAATTTGTGATGGTTCTTTTTGTTTTTAACATTGTTTTCAATAGGCGACATGTGCAATCATATGCACCTAAATTTGCATACATTTGTATACTTTTGCTAGCCATCTGGTTTTTAA
The DNA here is from genome assembly GCF_029499605.1 of Hyla sarda. Classification (NCBI taxonomy): domain Eukaryota; kingdom Metazoa; phylum Chordata; class Amphibia; order Anura; family Hylidae; genus Hyla; species Hyla sarda. The sequence continues at coordinate 245,016,388 of NC_079190.1, forward strand.
AAAACAGAAAACGTGCAACATTTGTATGAAAAAATGTGTTGTGAACCTAGCCTTACCGACCTTCCCAAGGATAAGCCATCAATATTGGTTGTGGATCTGTTTAAAGGGGCTGTGGGCATGCGCTGCAGCCTCTTTATGGTTAAAAGCTGCTTATACTTGCACATTTAATATTTTCTGTACCATCTGTGGTAGGTATCACAGCTGTGTCCCAAACACCTAAGTGCCACAGCCTTTCTATCAGCATAGTTGCCACAAATTTGCCCTCCCCCATATGATATTGATGGTATATAATACGTTTTAAAATCCTGAATAATCCCTTTAAAACACATCTGTCCTTCTCGGTGACTTTCCAGAATAAGCTGTCACTTGTATATGAGAAGCAGCGCAATTTCTGGTCATTTGCAGTATTTGTGACCAGTTTTCCTCTCTGTAGGCTCTTTTTTTAATTGTGAGTTTTCCTTGATGTCTTATCTCACTGTACCTCCTTCTCCCCCTTCCCTTACATAGACTTATGTGGACAGGATGTAACCTGATCCCTCATTGAGCTGATAATCCAACTTCTTTCTCAAGATATACTTCAGCAGTGGGCTGAGAGCAAATTATTAGTGCAGTAACTCATAAGTAGAGAACACCATTTTTTTCTGACAAGATATATTGCAAAGTTTCTTATATTTGCTTGTACTATTGATTTATGTAAAATTTGCTAAAACAGTGACCATTTAATTTACGGCATTCAGCCAACCAACTGAATGTGTGTTAAATGCCCAGTTCTCCCTTTCATCTTGGCAAAGCAATGACCATTTATGAATTGATTTAAAGTAGATACAGACCTTACCAACCATTTTGTCATTTCCTAGTGAAATAAAACACACTATACATGTTAAATAAAATAAAACCAAAGGAGGCTTTGACTGGGACTTTATATTGGTCCTGCAACTTAGTCCCTTGGAAAAAAAAAGACCCTTTGTTATATTAAATGGTGGGCGCTCCAGGGGTTACCATGAGCATTATAGAACCATTTATCTGTAATATCAGTTTTATTGATATGTACTGTAAATTAGACTGTTTGGTGAGCTGAAGGGTAAAGGAATTCCCCCAGTGCACCAAATGGTTCCAACTGCAATGGAGCGCTATATTGAAGGTACTATAATGCTTATGGTGAAGGAGCTATTCGCGCCTACCAGCAGGTTAGGATGCCTTTAACACGAGTTAGATAAAAAATGAACAATAATTAGGAAATTAACCAAAGTAACTAAAGTTAAATACACCACATTACCCTGTTCTGATCATACAATAGCTATCCTATCTGTATATTGGCTTGGTCATTAAAAAGTCAAATTATAAAGATCTAGTGGCATAAATACAATTTTGTAGAGATTAAGACATTTGTGAAATATTATCTATTTTATTTTTCCATAGATACTGACTTTAAAGGATAGTGAACCTACAAGCAAAAAGAGATATAATGAATAACTAATACTTGAAACTTCTTTTTGTGTAAGAATAATAGTGGATATATTAAGAAAGTGATTTGCACTCTTGGTCATATGTAAGGCAGATGTCAGTGAGTAAAAGATATAACTGAGTAATGTTTACATGTCTAACATAGTACTATGAATGAGACAGTAAGTAGTGAAGAAGGTATAAGGCAGGCTGGTTGTGGCTAACCTGGAATTGTATGAGAAAAAGCATAATAAATATGGTCTCCAGCAGGTTTAACTAAAGGTTGGAAAGTTGTTTTCGTGTTTGACGTACATTTCAACAACATTTTGTTGTAATGATGGATCCTCTCCTGAATCAGTAGACTTCAGTTATCTGAAGACCCTTGAATTTGGGAATCAGTTAGTGAAACTACATTTGTATAGAATATGTTGGGAAAGGTTAAATAGTATGTATCCCATAGGAAAAAGAATGAATAAATATTATGGTTTTCCTAGTCTTAAGATTTCAGTTGCATGACTGTTTAAATACAATATGGCATATACTGCATACATGGGGGGAGGGACTGTGTCATTTTCTGTGTTCCTGATATTAGAAACTATAGGGTTTCTTCTTGATACCTTTTTAAAGTGCCCAGTCAGACTTAAAGAGTTTACGTGTAAATACACCATATACTACACCCTTAGGATAAGAGATAGTCTTTTATCACTATTTTTTAGGGTACTTATCAAAACATAGACACATATTGAGGAAACATTATCATCTTTTTGAATCACTATTCAGTAATAATCAATGATGTAGCTCCCACCTACTACAAGATCAGCATGTCCACATATTTAGTAAAGCATGAGGGGAAATGTTTTGGTGTTACGAAAAGAGGTCTTATATTCCTTCACAGATCAGATCAGATCTGAATACATGCCAAGCCTGAACAGGTTATTGCCCAGAGTTGTAGCAAGCCGTTCCTTTTCCTACAGTGATGATTCGGTGTACTGCCCTAGTCATGCTCTGCTCAGGCACATGTCCCACTAGTCTCCTCCTAGCTTTGCCCCTGCATTACCCATTCCATTATATATTTCAAGGTCTTGATATCCTGATGGTTAATAGCAATGGCATATATCTAATCTGGGTATTACTTTATTCACATTGCAACGTTCAACCCCTCCACACTTTAATAATATAATCTTACATAAAAAAAAAAAAATTATGATCACAATTTCAGTTCTTATTTTAGCAAACATTACTTACGCTTACAGAGTAGTTAAAGGTGAAATCATTATAAGAGAAGAATCAGACCTGGATGACAGTATTGCTTGGGTGTGCATTAGTAATGGAGGGGTTGTTAGAATTTCTGTGCCACAGTACAATGGGCTTATACTGTAATATTAAAGCTGCAGGGCAATCATAACCAATCGAATACAGTGCATTAAGGTGATAGTATTATTTGCAGATTAGTCAGTGTATAGATGTTGGTCTATAACTATGCACATTTATGGCTCTTTACTGTCACTTCTTTTATATCTTTTTATAAGTATTTTCAATCAAATCAGAACTGTTAAGATTTAACCATACCTCCTTAGCTCATAAACTGTACATTTTCTTTAGGGCCAGCAATGCACATTAAACCTAGATTATTCCATAGTCAAATTGGCAATAGAAGCATGGCTTTGTATTTCTGATGGCCATAGGATGGTGATTAAACCCAGAACATTCCCAAAAGGTTAAACATTTATCTTTCACGTTATTTTTTACATTGATGATCATAGAGAAGTCCATTGTGATCAATTGAATTCCCGTTTTATTTTAACGTTTCTACATAAAATACAGCATGACATATTTCATCTGTTTCTGAAAGTTTACACATTGAAAGGATTTGGAATTACTGAGTTAACTTTAAACAATATTTATATAAAATGTGAAGGGTAATGTGGGTTTAAAATAGCTCTAAGATGTTGAGTCTCCTCATTGCTCTAAAGTGGAGAGTGCAGAGTGCTCATTGCTCTAATTAGGAGAATAGAGTTCTCTTGTTTTAAGGTAGACAGTAGAGAGTGCTTATTGCTCAAAGGTGGAAAGTAAAGATTCCTTTTTGCTTTAAAGGAGTAGTCCAGTGGTGAACAACTTATCCCCTATCCTAAGGATAGGGGATAAGTTTGAGATCACAGGGGGTCCGACCGCTAGGGCCCTCTGCGATCTCCTGTACGGAGCGCTGACAGCCCGCGGGAAGGGGGCGTGTCGACCTCTGCACGAAGCGGCGGCCGACACGCCCCCTCAATACAACTCTATGGCAGAGCCGAAGCGCTGCCTTCGGCAATCTCCGGCTCTGCCATAGAGATGTATTGAGGAGGCATGTCGGCCGCCGCTTCGTGTGGAGGTTGACACCCGCTATCTGGCTGGAGAGCCTGGCCCCCATACAGAGAGATCGCAGGGGGCCAAAGCGGTCGGACTCCCCGCGATCTCAAACTTATCCCCTATCCTTAGTATAGGGGATACGTTTTTCACCACTGGACTACCCCTTTAAGGTGGAGAGTAAAGAGTCCTTATTGCGCTAAGGTGGAGAGTAGAGAGTGTTAAATTTTCTAAGGTGGCGCCAAGAGTCCTCATTGCTTTAAGGTGGAGAGTAGAGAGTGTTCATTGCTCAAAGGTGGAGAATAAAGAGTCCTCATTGCTTTAAGGTAGACAGTAGAGAGTGTTCATTGCTTTAAGGAAGAGAGTAAAGAGTCCTCATCGCTTTAAGGTGAAAAGTAAAGAGTGTTCATTGCTCTAAGGTGAAGAATACAGAGTCCTTATTGCTTTAAGGTAGAGAGTAGATAGTGCTCATTGCTCTAAAGTGGAGAGTAGAGTGCTCTTTGCCTTAAGGTGGAAAGTAGGGAGTGCTCATTGTCATCTTCAAACTGCTTAATGTGTATGTGTTCTAAGAGAAGCATTATATCTGTAGCCAATTAGAAAGTTTAATATGGGAATACTTCTTTGTATGGAATGCCCCTACACTATTTATGCAAGAACCCAAGGGGTAATGTTTTTCCTTAAGCAGATCGTTATCTGAAATACAATATTACCTTTGGTCCCACGATGACCTCTCAACAGCCATTCATTGTCCTGTACTGATGAGGGGCAGTAACCCCAAAACAGCTGTCTACAGATATGTATTCTTTTTATTCTGGAGAGATTTCTGGCTTGGCATATATTCCAAGTCATGTTCTAAGACTTCTAGTTGGAGTAAAATAATGACTTTAAAGGGGTATTCCGGCTTTAGACACTTTATCCCCTATCCAAAGGATTGGGCATAAGATGTCTGATCGCGGGGGCCTGCTGCTGGGACCCCCGTGATCTCCCTGCAGCACCCCCATTATGTGCGGAGCTGCATCTCCAGGCTCGGAAACCTGAAGTTTTCGGGACTGGAGACGTGACGTAACGCCATGCCCCCCTTGTGACATCACATCACGCCCCCTCCATTCATGTCTATCGGAGTGGGCGTAACGGCTGTTATGCCCCCTCCCATAGACATGAATGGAGGGGGCATGAAGTCACGTTATGAGAGGGGGCGTTGCATTACGTCACTTAAACAGTCCCAAAAACTTCCGGTTTCCGAGCCTGGAGATGCAGCTCTGCACATAATGAGGGTGCTGCAGGGAGATCGTGGGGGGTCCCAGCAGCGGGCCCTCCACGATCAGACATCTTATCCCCTATCCTTTGGATAGGGTATAAAATGTCTAAAGCCGGAATACCCCTTTAAAGGAAAGCTACCTGGAACAGTTGGCATGAGAGATCTATTTTGAATATCCTTTCTGGTAAGAACTCTGTAATGTGTCAAACAATATATAACAGTCCATGTGAAAAGTGCCAACCTTTCTAAATAAGATTTTATATTATTACTACTAGTGGTTAAGTAAGGACATATGTTTTTTATAGGTTATTCTAAAACTATGTTCCAGATTGCCAAAAGGGCATTTGTTATATTTGCTACAGGGAGATTTCATGTATTTCCTGCACCTTAGGAGACAATTTTATTTGTAGGACTGACCAAAAAGCTAGTGTTTTGTGAAGGTATAAAAAACTCATTTATAATATGTAGCATAGAAGTAATAAAAAATTGAGAATTCTCAGTAGTTGATACCTTTTAATGACTAACTGAAAGAGATAACAAAATGTAAGCTTTCCAGATTCCGAAGCCTCTTCATCAGATATGGTTTAACACAATATATGAACAGTCTGATATTTATACACAAAAGGACACAGGTATAGAATGGTAAATCGGAGAAGCTATGATTTTGTATTCCCAGAATCTCCTGCTCTGACACTTGAAATGTTCCTTTAATAAAAACACTCTCATATCTGTGATGTCGTGGTTAGGGCTACAGAAACGTTATGCTCAAGGTAGATCTTGTCCTAAGCTTTTGTCACAAGTAAGTAAACCACATTTAGAGCGTTGCAGGTGAAGGTGTCTGGTATCTTGTAGTGCTGATTCCTGTATGGAACCTTTATCCTGTCCGTGATCATTATGTATGGACAGGTTTTACACTTTCTCTGGTGGCAGGGAAAGGTTCCTGAAGTTGTAGGAGAGGACAGTGAGCAATTTAAAGGTATCAGCTACTTAGAACTCATTTTTCTATCACTTCTAGCAACCAGCTAATGCGGTACACTTTTTTTCTTTTAACAACATGTAGCATTGTGACACTTGTGCTTATACTGGTGATATTTGATACAAAACATACTTACTGATATGCCACAAATAACTATCCTTAAAGGGCTTGTCCGGTAAAATGTATTATTTTGCTATTGTCCCCAGGCTGCCTAATCAAATAATAAACACTCACCTTCCTTTGCTTCCTCATCGCTCCAGTATTCGGGTGCTCTAACTGCAGCCTCTGACACTGCTTTCCCCCCAACTGCAGAGAGTAGTGTCTATATCTGGGGGAAATGATAGTGTTGCTCACCAATAACTGGCCAAGGCGGGACATCGATGCGGTCAGTAATTGGTTGAGCAGAGCTGTGACATCATGTTTGCAGCTCCTGCCAACTCCAGGAAGAACACAGATTGTGGAGACCGGGAAAAGCCTTGATACCCTAGCTTTGAGGAAGGGAAGAAAATGGTTTTCCTTATTTTATTAGGCAGCCTGGGGACAATAGAAAAATAACACATTTACAGGACAACTCCTTTATACATCAGAACCCTAGAAATAACTCAGCTTTGTTTACACATATTTTCAGCGGTTGTGGTCTTTACCTTTAAATACACCAATATAGCCCATTGTCTTAAGTCTTAGTATAAGCAGGTAAATCATTATATAAGAAGCAGCACTGTGTAAGCGAGAGGGTAGCTACATTTCTCAAGTTTGTTCACCAGACTTCCAAATTATTGTTCTCTTTGCACTGACATAACCAGTTTTGTTTATTATGCAACTTTTTTTTCTGATATCATTTATACTAATACTCAATAAATATGAGAGAGAAAACATGATTTTTTTTTTGTTCCGTGATGAACTCTATTGCCAAATGAATAAGCAATGCTTTGTACCACTATTTGTTCCTGAGCAACTGACCAGGATTGTACAAAATCAACAACTAACCCTAAAAAAACGAATAAGGAAAATCAAGTAATGTTACAGTGTTACTATTTTGGTACTAGCACCTGGACTTGCTGGCGAAAACGACAATAGTTAATGGACTTGCATCCATTTTGTATTTTTTTGTAATATCTGTAAATATGAACTTTTTAAATTTAAATTGTTGCAAAAATGTTTTCTTTTGTAAAATGTTTTCAGAGTTTACATTAAATCTAAGCCTTTGTATATTTTAGAGCTGTGCAACACTTTAAGTCTTGTATTTATTTTTTAGTAAAAATGGTGACAATTTCATTTTGTGAACCCCTCTAAAATGTGTCAGAAAAGTTTGCATACATAGAAAGTGTGTATAGAAGCTGCAAATAAACGTGACTGCAAATAAAGAGCTCTCTCCTTCTGGTTTCTGTTGCTCATCTTATTGCTAACAGGTCTTAAGAATTCAAAACTGTGATTAGTGAAGCTAAATTATTATAAGAGTATTACATAATTATATATTCTACCATTCTTATTGCTAGAATTGCTCCCTTTACCAGTTTCAATAATACACTCATTGACGATAATAATACACCAAGGAGTTGTTAGAATGTAATGAAACATTGTATGTGTTTTTTTTGTGATGATGATATATGTGATTACAATGTTAAAATGAAATGATACATTTACTGGGAAAAACTGAACAACTGAAAGGAGGCTCTAGTATTCTGTTAGGCTTCTTGTTACAGAATGAGATACGCGGTCGAAAGTGACTGCAGCCTGTAAGTGTTATGACAGAGGGAGGGAGCTCCCTCTGTCACCCCTGCAGCACCCCACGGGGTGCTGTGTGTAACCCCTGGCAGGCGGGGACCTGCCGCACTGCCGGGACCAAAGAAAACTTCGGTCCCGGCAGTTTAACCCTTACAGCCACGGTCGGAAGTGACTGCGAGCTGTAAGGAGTTTTGACAGAGGGAGGGGGCTCTCTCTGTCTCTCCTGTAGCATCCCGCAACGATTGCAGGGTGCTGTTGGTTACCTGGGCAGCCGGGGGTCTTTACTAGGACCCCCAGGTCAGCCCCGGTTATTGCCTGTCAGGACGTGCCAGAGGCACGTCCTGATATGCTGCCTGCCAGCGTAAAACTGTCAGACAGCATATAACTGCAAAGCTTTGGAATACTAAGTATTCCAAAGCATTAAAAATAGTGTAAAAAAATATAAAATAAATAAAAGTGTAAAAAAGAAAGCGTAGAAACAAGAAGTGAAAAAAAGTGTAAAAAAGTAAAAAAATTTTTAAAGTTAAAAAAATAATACAAATACATTTATTAAATAAATATAATCAAAAATAAAAATGCATAATGTGTAGGATCACACGGCGCACATCTGCAGCATATTACATGCTGCGGATGCCTGCCAGCAGTCACAATAATGAGCTCCCTGCTGTGGCTAGGTAGCTTTGTGTGTCCACTCATAGCGGCGGATATCCCGCCGGCAGTCATGAGCGGACACATTGAGCTACCCAGCCACAGCAGTGATCTCGCCCTTGTGACTGCCGGGGGGCATCCACGGTGTGAAATAAGGCACGAATGTGCTCTATGTGACCCTACACTGCGTCCTGTTCATACTGCATTCAGCAGTATGTTACAGCCTGGTCTTTCAGGGGCGTACAGATTTACTTGTGTTGGTCCTTAAGGGGTGAAATCTCCGCCATATATATCATCACGCCAGCAGTTGGTGCAGTGTATCACTATAATCAAAGGAAGGTGTCCAAAAAAGAAAAGAAAACATGTCTGCACTCATCATGTGTTAAGTGTAAAATCCAGACTTTATTACAGAAATGTCCATATACAAATGCATAAAATTCACCCGGGTACAGGGAGGGAAGGCAGCTCCCAGCTGGGAGCCAGAGCGTATCAATTGAACAACAGTGTGGTTTCACGTCAATGACGCATTTTCCAGTTCCTGCGTCATTGACGCGAAACCGCGCTGTTGTTCTTTTGATACGCTCTGGCTCCAAGCGGGGAGCTGCCCTCCCTCCCTGTACCCGGGTGAATTTTATGCATTTTTATATGGACATTGCTGCAATAAAGTCCGGATTTGACACTTTACACATGGTGACATGTTTTCTTTTCTGTTTGAATACTTTTTGTGGAATTGCTGGTTCTACTAGTATCTGTCAGGTATTTTTTCACCGGGTATTCTATTTTTCGTGCTATATTGAGGCTGTTCAGTACAGTGTTGCATTGCTCATCCCCCCACTCTTTCATTTCGATAATCAAAGGAAGGATTGTAGCGTTCACTACAAGGCCTCCTTACTCAAACCCACCTGTCATCAGATTCCAAGCAGAACCCAGATTTATCACTAAAGACAATGAGGGAGATTTATCAAAACCTGTGCAGCGAAAAAGTTGTCCAGTTGCCCAAAGCAACCAATCAGATCGCTTCTTTCATTTTTCACAGACCTTCCCCAAAAATGAAAGAAACAAGCTGAATAGTTGCTATAGACAACTGGGCAAGTTTTCCTTTCCACAGGTTTTGATAAATCTCCCCCAATATGGTTTAGTCCATAGCAATTGGAGATTTTCCTACCCTTGTTGACGGAAAATATAGATTTTATTAAAGACAGGAGACATTATGCTAAATTCTTTCCTTACTGAATTGATAGCAGCAAACAAAGAGTTAATAAACAGTTAAGTGGTTGATGAGAATAATATAAAGTTGAAGTTCTCGTGTTGAAAACAGAATGAACAAAACTGGAACCAATTTTATAACAAGACAGGAGACTCACATTATGCTTGTTTAAAGCTTATACATTAAAGGACAACTGTAGTGGTACCGTTTTATATATGCCCGTGCTCGGGCCTCAGAAATAAAATAAATTCATGAAAACCTTCCTACAAGCCCCCATTGGTCCGGCACAGGCCTCACGGTCCGGCAGCGCTGACGTCATTCCACTTCCTGAGGACTGGGACGCCACAGAGCCGTCGGCGTATCACCGGCTGCAGCTTTGTCCCGCCCCAGCTGGTGATAGGATGAGCCAACTCTCATGTAAGAAGCCGGCAAGAGCTCCTTACATCACAGTCGGCTCAGCCTATCACCAGCTGGAGCGGGACATCACTGCGGCCTGATACGCTGATGGTTCTGCGGCGTCCGCGTCCTCAGGAAGTGGAATGACGTCAGCGCTGCCAGACCGTGAGGCTTGTGCCGGACCAACGGGGGCTCGTAGGAAGGTATGTATGAATTTATTTTGTTTATTTCTGAGGCCCGGGCACGGGCATATATAAAACGGTACCACTACAGTTGTCCTTTAATGAAAATATATATAATGATAAATCTAAAGTTAAAATAAAGACATAGAAACGTGTGGGTCTAAAATAAGTTTTGAATGTGGATTCTGATGACCAATAAGCAGCTTTCAATATATCTGCCAAAGAGCCTCGTGCTTGTCTAACTTTAGTGGACATGGCACTTCTAGTTGAATGGGCCCCGAAAACGGAAGTATTGATACCTACTAGAGACATCACTTGTCCGATCCACCTAGCTAAAGTTTGAGAAGATACCAGTAAATGAAGTCTGTAAAAGGAGATAGGTCACTGAGAAGTCTAGCGAATCCTAAGAGTTTCCGTTTTAAGTTTGTAAGACTTCAGGCAACAAACAACACATACATTTTCTTGATGAGGAAAAGCTGGGTAAAAAAACATGCGAAGCTTGGTCTTAGTTCATTTAATTACAGAAAAATATAACTCCTTGAGGGGAAAATTGTCTGTGAGAAATATCTAAAGACTCTTAAAAGAAATGAGACATGATAACATTGTGAGTTTATAAGATAATAATTTTAATAATAATAATTATAAATGTATTAGCCTTATTAATAATTTATTTGTATAATTTATTAGTAAATTAATTCATTAATTATTTATTGACTCCAGCTATTAATATATCCATTATTAAATGAATGCCATTATTAGTATGAATTGAATAAAAGGAATGTGAACAAAATTAATTACTATATTATATTGAATATAGTTATCTGAAATGAACACTAGATGGCAGCAGTCTTTTAACCCCTTGGGACGGAGCCCATGATAACCCTATGGACGGGAGCATTTTTTGCAATTCTGACCACTGTCACTTTGAGCATTAATAACTCTGGGATGCTTTTACTTTTCATTCTGATTCCGAGATTGTTTTTTCGTGACATATTCTACTTTATGTTAGTGGTACAGTTTTGTCAATACTTGCATCATTTCTTGGTGAAAAATTCCCAAATTTGATGAAAAAATTTAAAATGTTGCATTTTTCTAACTTTGAAGCTCTCTGCTTGTAAGGAAAACAGACACTCTGAATAAATTATATATTGATTCACAAATACAATGGGAGAGATTTATCAAAGTTGTCTATGTCCTGCATCAATATAGACCAAACTACTGAGGGTTAGTCTGGTCTATTGTGCACCTAATTTATCAAATGGTGCACAGCTCTTGATAAATTCTGTGCACAGACTGCATGATCTATGCTTTAGTCTATATTTAAACCTGCTCCAACATGGTCTGACATTTCGGCGTACTTACAGCCTATGCGACTTGTCGCTGAAAAGTCGCACTTGATAAATTCAGCACCAATGCATTTTTCAATGCATTTCAGTCTAAAATAGACTTGCATGCATCATGTTCTAAAAATCCTCTAGAGCAAAAGTCGCAGAAAAGTCGCACATATTTAGACTGCGACTTTCTGTGCGACAAATTTAGACAAGAAAAACCAGTCTAAATCTTTTGATAAATCTCCCCCAATATGTCTACTTTAAATTTTCATCATAAAGTTGACATGTTTTTACTTTTGGAAAACATCAGAGGACTTCAAAGTTCAGCAGCAATTTTCCAATTTTTCACAAAATTTTCTAAATCCGAATCAGTTTTGAAGTGGATTTGAAGGGCCTTCATATTAGAAATACCCCATAAATGACCCCATTATAAAAACTGCACCCCTCAAAGTATTCAAAAAGAAATTCAGAAAGTTTGTTAACCCTTTAGGTGTTTCACAGGAATAGCAGCAAAGTGAAGGAGAAAATTCAAAATCTTCATTTTTTACACCCGCATGTTCTTGTAGACCCAGTTTTTGAATTTTTACAAGGGGTAATAGGAGAAAAGCCCCCCAAAATTTGTAACCCAATTTCTCTTGAGTAAGGAAATACCTCATATGTGGATGTAAAGTGCTCGGCGAGTGCAGTAGAGGGCTCAGAAGGGAAGGAGCAACAATGAGATTTTGGAGAGTGAATTTTTCTGAAAAGGTTTTTGGAAACTATTTTGGAAACTACACCCCTCAAGGAACGTAACAAGGGGTACAGTGAGCCTTAACACCCCACAGGTGTTTGACGACTTTTTGTTAAAGTCAGATGTGTAAATGAAAGTGCAGTTTTTCCCTAAAATTTACAGTTTTTACAAAGGGTAATGGGAGAAAATGCCCCTCAAAATTTGTAATCCCATCTCTTCTCAGTATGGAAATACCCCATGTTAGGGCATAAAAATGCTCTGCGGGCGAAGTACAATGCTCAGAAGAGAAGGAGTCACATTTGGCTTTTGGAAAGGCAAATTTGCTGAAATGGTTTTTGGGGGGCATGTCGAATTTAGGAAGCCCCTATGGTGCCAGAACAGCACAAAAAACCCACATGGCATACCATTTTGGAAACTACACTCCTCAAGGAACATAACAAGGGGTATGCCGGTGTTACCCCAAACTTTTCATTTTCACAAGGAGTAATAGGAGAAAATGCCCCACAAAATTTGTAGCCCCATTTCTCTCAAGTAAGGAAATACCTCATATGTGGATGTAAAGTGATCTGCGGATGCACTAGAGGGCTCAGAAGGGAAGGAGCGACATTGGCTTTTGGAGAGCGAATTTAGCTGAAATGGTTTTTGGGGGCATGTCGCATTTAGGAAGCCCCCATGATGCCAGAACAATAAAAAAAAAAAAAAACACATGGCATACTATTTTAGAAACTACACCCCTCACAGATTTGAATAATGGGTGCAGTGAGCATTTACACCCCACTGGCATTTGACAGATCTTTGGAACAGTGGGCTGTGCAAATGAAAAATTACATTTTTCATATTTTTGGACAACTGTTCAAAAAAATCTGCCAGACACCTGTGGGGAGTAAATGCTCACTGCACCCCTTGTTACATTCCATGAGGGGTGTAGTTTCCAAAATGGGGTCACATGTGGAGGGGGTCTATTGTTCTGGCACCATGGGGGCTTTGTAAACACACATAGCCTTCAATTCCAGCCTAATTCTCTCTCAAAAAGCCCAATTGCACCCCTTCTCTTCTGAGCATTGTAGTTCGCCCGCAGAGAACTTTACATCCACATATGGGGTATTTATATACTCAGAAGAAATGGGGTTACAAATTTTGGGGGGCTTTTCTCCTATTACCCCTTGTGAAAATGAAAAATTTGGGGTAACACAAGCATTTCAGGGAAATTTTTTTCTTTTATTTTCATGTCCAACTTTTTCGAAAATTTGTCAAAGACTTGTGGTTTGTTAAGGCTCACTATACCGCTTGTTGCATTCCGTGAGGGGTGTAGTTTCCAAAATGGTGTCACATGTGGGTGTTTTTTTTTTTTGCATTCATGTCAGAACCGCTGTAACGATCAGCCACCCCTGTGCAAATCACCAATTTAGGCCTCAAATGTACATGGCGCTCTCACTCCTGAGCCATGTAGTTCGTCTGCAGAGCATTTTACATACACATATGGGGTATTTCCATACTTTGAGGGTCTTTTTCCTCTTTTTATCTCTTGTGAAAATGAAAAGTATGGGGCAACACCAGCATGATAGTGTAACAATGTGATTTTTTTTACACTAACATGCTGGTGTAGCCCCCAACTTTACCTTTTTATAAGGGGTAAAAGGAAAAAAATCCCCCCAAAATTTGTAACGCAATTTCTCCCAAGTCTGGAAATACCCCATATGTGGCTCTAAACTGTTGCCTTGAAATACGACAGGGCTCTGAAGTGAGAGAGCGCCATTCGCATTTGAGGCCTAAATAAGGAATTTGCAATAGGGGCGGACCCTGTTACAAGGATGGGACTTGTCTCATCCAAAACCCTACAGCAGGAAAATTTGCCGCAGTTCAAACTTGTAGAAGGAAACCTACTGTAAACCCGCCCGTGTGAATGTACCCTGTACCCTGTAAACCTTCAGCTGTGGCAAAATGACAACTCCCAGAATGCACTGACAGACTGTACATGCTGGGAGTTGTAGTTTTACAACAGCTGTAGGCACACTGGTGGGGAACCACTGAGTTAGAAAACAGACTCTAGCTCAGTGATTCCAACCCGTGTGCCTACAGCTGTTGCAAAACTACAATTCCCAGCATGGCCAGTCAGTCAGGGATGCTGGGTGTGTAGTTCTGCAATATCTGGCCCTTCAGATGTTACAGAACTACAACTCCCAGCATGCCTGGACAGTCCGGGCATGCTAGGAGTTGTAGTTATGCAAAAACTGGGGAAGAACAGTTTGGAGACCGCTAAGTAGTGGTCTCCAAACTGTAGCCCTCCAGATGTTGCAAAACTACAACTCCAAGCATGCCCAGACTGTCCAGGCATGCTGGGAGTTGTAGTTCTGCAACACATGAAGGGCCAGATATTGCAGAACTACACGCCCAGCATCCCTGACTGTCTGGGCATGCTGGGAATTTTACTTTTGCAACATCTGGAGGGCTCCAAACTGTGCCACTTCAGATGTTGCAAAACTAAAACTCCCAGCATGCCCAGACAGTCAGTGCATGCTGAAAGTTGTAGTTCTGCAACATCTGGAGGACCACAGTTTTGAGACCACTATACAGTGGTCTCCAAAATGTGATCCTCCACATGTTGCAAAATTACAACTCCCAGCATGCCCAGACAGCCTTTGGCTGTCTGGGCATGCTGGGAGTTGTAGTTTTGCAGCTTTTAGAAGGCCACAGAGAAGATCACTTACCGCAATCTTCACTGCAGCCTTCTCCACGGCCGCACTCCTGCTGCTGCCGTCAATGCCGCCGCTGCCGTCGATGCCGCCGCTGCTCTAGGATGCTGCCTCCGCCGGTCCGGTAAGCTGGCCATGCTCCCCACCTCGCTGCCTGTACTTCGATCGGTGGAAATTAACTCTAATCAGATATTAAAAGATCAGACATTTTATTAATTGCTCATCAAAATCAGTAATCTATGTTGCTTTTTGTTCATGTCCCTAATGTATGTAAGAAAGACAATGAGGGAATTTAAAAGAAGAGTGTTGGAGCATGTAGGAGATATCAGGAACCAGAGAGAGAGACACCATAAGCGACACACATGGGGGTAACTTATCGGCCATCCAGTTTGTGGGTGTAGATAGGGTCCTACTCTCACAAAGGGGAGGTAACGGTGACAAGCAATTACTACAAAGCGAATGCCACTGGATTCACAGATAGGATACGGTATTGCCACATGGATTGAATGAGCAGCTTAATTTTAGCTGCTTTTTATAAATGAGCATTACGGGGTATCTAGGTGACCTTGTAGGCAGTTAGGGAGGGCTGTAGATGGCCCCTTATGAGCTAGTGGTCACCACTTTAAATATAGGGCTACTAGGATTGTTACTAGGAGGTTCCTGTGCGGGGCCGCCCTTTTTAGGGCGCCCACCCCACCCCCTCGCCTAGGCTTAGGGTGCATTTTACAGGGCTCCCGTATAGGCCCACTGCTATTGCCCCTCACCTTGCCCCTAGGGACACACCAGGCAGATACTCCCGTCATCACATTTATTATGAGCATCCATATATCAATTTTGCTCTAATCGATCCTGTGTATACTATTGTTTCTGGAATTTGTCTTAGCCCTTCCCTTTTAATTTGTTCCATCCTCAATAACAAAGAAAAGGGACATACTTGATGGATTAAATACTATTGAACATCTACCTTCTATGCTTTCAGTATCTAATGACTGCCATAGGAACAAATGTTTCATATATACACTATGCACATAATGACTGTCAAACTTGGGCATCTAGGACATGTTGAACCTACATTGGACCCCATCTTGGCTAGTTGCTTCGGGGAAATATATGTATTATAAATGATCCGTAATTGAGGGAGGCAGAAATTGTTATTAATAGAGATATTAGGTATATTCTTTAGGATATTGGCCCATTGAGATTCCGAGATTTCTCCCAAAAATTTTTCCCATACTGCACTATATTTCAAATAGATTTTTTTCCTATTTTCTTTAAAGAATAAACCATATAAAATAACCATTATTTTCTTACCGTGCGTACCTGTCTTTATTAATTCTAAGACACTGTGAGTTTGAATTTGAAAATTATTGTTATGCTCTGTGCTCCAAAAGGCGTGTTTCAGTGATAGAAACCTAAAATGTTGGTTTCTATTTATCAATTAACTTGTCAAACGTAGCCATCTTGTCTCCTTCCTCTATCTGTGATACGTATTTAAGTCCATGGTTGATCCAGAATCTGGCATCTTCCATCTTCATGAATTCTGCCAGATTATGATTATACCATAGAGGTGTAAATTCTGTGCATCCCTTAATTCCTATAACTTTTTTAAGTAAAAGCCAACCCTTCAAAACCATCCTACCATATGAAAAGGAGGTATCTATTTGTTTTGTCTCTTTTCCACCCCTCCCCCATGGGCTAATCAATCTACAGTGTTCTAAACATAGTTTAATTATGCGTGCCAAATAATATAGTTTAAAGTTTGGGGCCGCACAGCCTCTCTCTCCTGCTTTTGCACACAGAACCTCATATTTCAATCTTGGCCTTTTCCTCTCCCAAATGAAGCGATTTAGTTTCCTATAGAACTGATCAAACCAGAATTCCGGAATCCAAACTGGGGCTGAATTTAACAAGAAAAGAAGCTGAGGCAGAATTATCATTTTTATTAAGGCTACTCTATCAGCCATGGAGAGGGGGAGTTTCCCCCAAACCTGCATCCTTTTCTCCATTTTGTTTACTAGGGGGTTCAGATTAACTTCCACATATCTTTGTGGGTTAACTGTAATCTTGACTCCCAAATACTCCAAAGACTCTCCCTCCTTGACACTACTAAGTGGTACATCTCCCTCCCTTATGCTGAACCCGATAGGCATGATATACGATTTTGACCAATTTATCTCCAAACCTGCATGCTTCCCAAACTTCGAAAAAGTTGCTATAATTTCTGGAAGGGCCACTCTCGGGTCCTGCACAAAGAGAAGGAGATCGTCGGCATATAAAGAGAGTCTTGAGATTGCTGATATTTTCCACAATTTTGGTTCTCAAGTCCTCAGACAGTTCTCTTCTTCTCTTTCTGTTGTTCATGCTTAGTGTGGCACACACAAACACACAATGCAAAGACTCAGTGAACTTCTCTCCTTTTTATCTGCTTTCATGTGTGATTTTTATATTGCCCACACCTGTTACTTGCCCCAGGTGAGTTTAAAGGAGCATCACAGGCTTGAAACAATCTTATGTTTCCACAATTTTGAAAGGGTGACAATAATTTTGTCCAGACCATTTTTGGAGTTTGGTGTGATGTTATGTCCAATTTGCTTTTTTTTCCTCCAATGTGTATAGCAAAACATGTGTTACTGCATTCCTTTTCTGTGATAAATACTTCAAAAATTTCAGGGAGAGAGAGAGAGAGAGCAAAAATACTGTACTTATCTTAACTATTAGCAGCAAAGAAAGAGGAGGGGCTTCATCTGAGGGGTCCTTATATTCACCTGGACTGTACTATTACTGATTAAATACTGGACTTAATGTACTGTTTCAACTTTTTTTCTTCTTGTTAACTGTTTATTAACCCTTTGTTTGCTGCTATAGATTCAGTAAAGAGAGAATTTAGTATAACGTGAGGCTCCTGTCTTGTTATAAAATCCAGGTTTCTCATTCACAACACCACAGCAAACTAAGACACTGGTGGCTGGCTGTCAAATGCAGGATATGTAATGAGAGCTGTGACACAAATATTCTCATGGTAAGAGCCTGACATGGTCTAGGCAGAAACAGAAATTTGTAATAAAGGTGCCGTCTGTGTCTGGATGGTGGTTATTGATCGTGCTTGTCAGCAGAACAAACCATTATCGCTAATGCCGGTCTGTTTAGGCTGGCTTGAGGTTGTTTATTGAGTGTACATGCTCTCATGTAACTACTGCTCCCAATACCTTCAAACAGCTTGGTGACTTTTTGTCAATGAGTGTACAGCTGGGAGAATTAAAAATGCCACTATCTTTCTTCTAGCAGCCTAGTACACTACATAAATTTGTATATTACTCTGAAGTTCATTAATAGACTATTGCTGCAAACAGCAGACAGAGACAATGCTATGGGGGCAATGGTGAGAAAGCCATAGAGGCATAGAAAAAGGAGCAAACAACATAGTGACAAATAGACATAGTCAAAGGACAAGGTATTACAAACACAAAAGTGAGAAAAAAATATATCTGGTCTAATTCTACAGGAGAACTACTGTAGCACACATTGCTCCCAAATTATTGCTTGCTAATGTTTTCTTTGACATTAAGTGGATGGCCAGGTGCTTGAATGTTGCTTACGTTTAAAAGGGAGGGCATCAGGATACACTGTTGGAACAAAAAATTATGATGCTCTGGAAAAGGTTTTGCTGGGAAACCTGGGGTCCTGACATTCACAAGGATGTTACTTTTTTGCAGAACAACTCAAGGCAGGATTCTCTCAGGCTAGGTTTTCACACAGGTTTTTCTCCTGTGTTTTTTTGAAAACTGCCACTGCAGTTTTTGAGCCAAGAACAGAAGTGTATTCACATGGAATGGTAATATAAAGGAAGGACTTATACTTCTTCATGCTGGATCCATTTCTGACTTCAGCTCAATATTCCAAAAAATGCCAGATAAAATCAGTCAATCCTGCTACAATTAAAAAATAGGTGAAAAATGGTTTCAGGAGTATGACAAAGCATTTACAGTATTGTCCCCAAACTCCCCAAACATGTGTCTAACATTTTGGTGGCATCTAGAGAAATCTTGGAGTCAATGCCATAATGGGTCACACTGTTCTGGCAACAGGTAGACCTCTTTGAGCAGACCGTTCAGATTTGCACAAAAAAGGTGGTCCTTTATAGGGGTGTGGTCTTCTAAATACAAAATGTGTACAGTGTGCCAATGTTAAAGGGGTACTCCAGTGGTAAAAATTTTTTTGACTATATGGCATCTTCTTTGTAAGTTTAGTTTTTTTGCAATATATATGTGTTATATGTTTTGGCAGCATGTATGTGTTTTTCTTACCTGTTTGTTGGGCAGGGAGTTCTGTAGTTCAGAGAGTTTTCTTTTACTGTTGTCCACAGTTCTGAGTCTGTTGTGGACAAGATGTCATAGCTTTCTTTTTTTCTCTGTCTGCATGAGAAAAATAAGCCACGCCCCCTCATCTCATCCAGCTGAGTACACAGCTCCTCCCCTCCCCCCTGCTCTGTATTCTAAGGACACAGGTCTGCACAGGAGAAGAAACACAGAGAAGATAAGTATTATCTGAAGGGGAGGATGATAAGGTGCATGGACTGCAGGGGAATAAATCTCATACTGGGAATGATCTCTATATGTGAAGGGGGAGGGGGGGACTCCTGAATGACACATGCTGGGAGTTGTAGTCCCTGTTGTGTGTGTGTGTATGCTAGTGTTTACAAACCAGTGTGCCTCCAGCTGTTGCAAAACTACAACTCCCAGCATGCCCTGACAGACTTTGGGCATGCTGGGAGTTGTAGATTTGCAACAGCTGGAGGCACACTGGTTGGAAAACACTGTTCTAGCCTATTCAGCATACAAATCATGTTACACCAGTGTTTCCCAACCAGTGTGCCTCCAGCTGTTGCAAAACTACAACTCCTAGCATGCCCAAAGGCTGTCAGGGCATGCTGGGAGTTGTAGTTTTGCAACACCTGGAGGCACCCTGGTTGGGAAACACTGGTGTATGCCCTACAGAGGTGTGGTGAACTACAACCCCCAGGAGACTACAGAGACAGCATGCTGGTGTTATACCACAGACTGAAGACTCCTGAATGACACATGCTGGGAGTTGTAGTCCCTTTTGTGTGTGTATGCCAGTGTATCCCAACCAGGGCTAATTATATATTAGTGTGCTGTGTATAAGGGGGCCGACCCAGGAAAATAGTAGGATGGGTAAAGGGCGGAACAAACTAACAAAAAAAAGGAGCCACTCCAAACCAGCAAGGCATGTGGCATGCTGGGATTTGTAGTTTTCAGCACAGCAAGAAACAGGAAATAGAAGCAAAGATAGGAAAACAAAGTGGGGGATAAAAAGACAACAAAGAACGGAAATAGAGTAGCTTAAAGAACAAGAATAGAAATGAAACAAAACAAATAGGGTAAGTCAAAAAAAGAAAAACACGTTGACCACCGGAGTACCCCTTTAAGTCAGGAAACGTACAGAGCTGAATAAAATCATGTCTTTTACCATGTGTTCAAATACTTTTTTAGTACACTAAGTATGGTACATCCTCTCTTTCCTTAGCATCGGTCTCCATCTGATTCATAAAGCCCAGGAAGGCTACCGATCTAATTCCTGGTACCCACCCTGGCATACCCTATCATTCCTAGGCCACAGCATTGCTCACGATCTTACTATTATACCACAGCATGGCTCCTTTCCCAATTCTAGTACTAATCATAGATCATTTTATTCTTGATCCCATGCATGGCTTTCCATTTTATTCCTGGTCTCCAGCACAGTTTTGCATCTCATTCTAGGTTCCTCGGCTTGGCTATCCGTCACAGGCCTGTCACCAACATTTATCTCATATCAATTCCCCACATGGCACTCCATCTCATTCATGGTCCCTGGGCAAATTGCTAACCCCTGCCTAATAATTCCCCATATAGAAGTAGATACCAGCAGTGACTCACAAGTAATGTCTTCTTGGAGTCATTTTCTTTCCTGTTTCATCTCAATACTGCTATAACGACTTCTTTCAGCCATGACTCTTTTCTGCAGATGGCGCCAGAAAAAAACTTTTCCAAAACACACATGGAGGCATTTGGATTAGGCATGTAGTCTCCTCAGGCAGGTAGTTTATACCTGCTAAGATAATGTTTAAAAAAAAAAAAAAAAGTATATCAGGCCACATTTACTATAGTGTTTACACCCTTTTTTTCCTGTACATTTGGCGCAATTTTGGCACATCTGTCACCAATTTGCGCCTTTTGAAGCTAGACGCTTTTGCTTCTTCCAGATGTTTTTTTTACTATCTGTACACTCTTTTATATTTTGAGTAGTCTGTCGACGTGTTTTATGAAGTGCGCCTTTTTGCTTTAGGTTTGGCGCAAATGCCTTATTTACGGGAAAAATCTAAACCATCTCCAGGGTGGCGAGAGAAAAAATTCTATGTTCTGTTTTAGTGCTTTCATCTTCGGACAAGTGTTCTTTCCTTTCTTTATTTGTTTTCTGTGCATTATTGGTGACTGGTGCCGGCTCCTTATGCTCCTGCCATCCGGATATCATCCTTCCATCCTATCCTTCATCTACTTGGCTGCAAGGGCTATTGGGTCTCTGAGTGAGTGGTCCCTGAGTGGACCGTGGTGCTTTATCACCACCTTATTAATTTAAGGCAAGAATATTGAGGATATTTGTTCTATTTATGTCTTAACCCCTGATGAACCCCACATAATTTAGGGGAGAAACGCGTTGGGTTCATGTTTTTGGTTACCTGTGCCTAGTTATATATGAGAAACTGACCCAACCTATTACATTGGTGGATCGGTTGGCTACCATATCATGTACTGTGACATTGTTTGGGTAACTGGTACATTATTATTTCTTGCTCCTACATGTATTGGCATGTGCATCTAGCCATCTTTTTGGCATTGTTCCCCATTGCTGATGGTTAAAGATTTATCAGTTTTAATATTTATTCAATAAAGGATATGTTTTAGTAATACTATTTTCCTTCAGTGATGTGATTTTAGCAGTATTACACAAAAGCCTCTTGACACCAGAGAGACTTGTTTCTGTGATATGACACACATAGTTACAGCATTGTTACTAAGCATACAGCTTTACTAGGAACATATGTTTAACCCCTTAAGGACTTAGCCCTTTTTCACCTTAAGGACTCGGACGTTTTTTGCAATTCTGACCACTGTCACTTTAGTAAAAAAAAAAAAGGGGGGCTCACCAAATAATACAATGGGTGCTACTACTCAGTAAGCAAAAAACTTGCTCTAAAAAGGTAAAGATTACTGTAAAGAGAGCACACCACAAAACCAATATTCATATATATAACAAATTTTATTAGGTATCACATAAAATTGCAAAGAAGACAAAAAGGGCTAAAATCACTTAAAAAGCTCTCAATCGAGCAACCTCTACAACATGGGAGAGGGGCCATGAACCCCCTTCTCACCAAAGTCCCGTCTCTCTATGATAAGATATAATGGCTCAGGTAGTGGTGCTAACTGATAAGATAATACACATGCAACATTAATCTATTCACCAAATCAAGTAATCTAAACACGAAATGAAATGAAATACACAATGTGCAAAAGAAAAAAATATATATATAGATTCATATCACCAGTGCATAGCGACCACAGAACAAGGGAGCCGAATGGTAAATGGCGGGACGGGAGGGTCCCGTCCCGCCATTTACCATTCAGCTCCCTTGTTCTGTGGTCGCTATGCACTGGTGATATGAATCTATATATATTTTTTTTTCTTTTGCACATTGTGTATTTCATTTCATTTGGTGTTTAGATTACTTGATTTGGTGAAGATTAATGTTGCATGTGTATTATCTTATCAGTTAGCACCACTACCTGAGCCATTATATCTTATCATAGAGGGATGGGACTTTGGTCAGAAGGGGGTTCATGGCCCCTCTCCCATGTTGTAGAGGTTGCTCGATTGAGAGCTTTTTAAGTGATTTTAGCCCTTTTTGTCTTCTTTGCAATTTTTATGTGATACCTAATAAAATTTGTTATATATATGAATATTGGTTTTGTGGTGTGCTCTCTTTACAGTAATCTTTACCTTTTTAGAACACTGTCACTTTAAACATTAATAACTCTGGAATGCTTTCAGTTATCATTCTGATTCCGAGATTGTTTTTTCGTGACATATTCTACTTTAACTTAGTGGTAAAATTTTGTGGTAACTTGCATCCTTTCTTGGTGAAAAATCCCCAAATTTGATGAAAAATTTGAAAATTTTGCATTTTTCTAACTTTGAAGCTCTCTGCTTGTAAGGAAAATGGATATTCCAAATATATATTTTTTTTATTCACATTTCCAATATGTCTACTTTATGTTTGCATCATAAAAGTGATGTGTTTTTACTTTTGGAAGACACCAGAGGGCTTCAAAGTTCAGCAGCAATTTTCCAATTTTTCACAAAATTTTGCAACTCCCTTTTTTTCAGGGACCAGTTCAGGTTTGAAGTGGATTTGAAGGGTCTTCATATTAGAAATACCCCACAAATTACCCCATTATAAAAACTACATCCCCAAAGTATTCAAAATGACATTCAGTCAGCGTTTTAACCCTTTAGGTGTTTCACAGGAATAGCAGCAAAGTGAAGGAGAAAATTCACAATCTTCATTTTTTACACTCGCATGTTCTTGTAGACACAATTTTTGAGAAAATTGTAACAAAGGAGAAAATTTATACTTATATTTGTAGCCCAATTTCTCTCGAGTAAGGACATACCTCATATGTCTATGTAAAGTGTTCGGCGGGCGCAGTAGAGGGCTCAGAAGCGAAGGAGCGACAAGGGGATTTTGGAGAGTACGTTTTTCTGAAATGGTTTTTGGGGGGCATGTTGCATTTAGGAAGCCCCTATGGTGCCAGAACAGCAAAAAAAAAAAAAACACATGGCATACTATTTTGGAAACTAAACCCCTTGAGGAATGTAACAAGGAATAAAGTGAGCCTTAATACCCCACAGGTGTTTCACGACTTTTGCATACGTAAAAAAATAAATAAAAAAAATTTCACAAAAATGTGTTTCCCCCCAAATTTCACATTTTTGCAAGGGTTATTAGCAGAAAATACCCCCCAAAATTTGTAACCCCATCTCTTCTGAGTATGGAGGTACCCCATAAGTTGGCCTGAAGTGCACTACGGGCGAACTACAATGCTCAGAAGAGAAGGAGTCATATTTGGCTTTTTGAGACCAAATTTTGCTCGGGGGGCATGTCGCATTTAGGAAGCCCCTATGGTGCCAGGACCGCAAAAAAAACCACATGGCATACCATTTTGGAAACTAGACCCCTCGGTGAACGTAACAAGGGGTTAAGTGAACCATTATACCCCACAGATGTTTCACGACTTTTGCATATGTAAAAAAAAAAAAAAATTCCCAAAAATTTTACATTTTTAAAAAGGGTAAAAGCAGAAAATACCCCCCAAAATTTGTAACACAATTTCTCCCGAGTACAGCGATATCCCATATGTGACCCTAAACTGTTGCCTTGAAATACGACAGGGCTCCAAAGTGAGAGCGCCATGAGCATTTGAGGCCTAAATTAGGGATTGCATAGGGGTGAACATAGGGGTATTCTATGCCAGTGATTCCCAAACCGGATGCCTCCAGCTGTTGTAAAACTCTCAGCATGCTTGGACAGTCAACGGCTGTCCGGCAATACTGGGAGTAGTTGTTTTGCAACAGCTGGAGGCTCCATTTTGGAAACAGTGGCGTACCAGACGTTTTTCATTTTTATTGGGGAGGGGAGGGGGTCTGTGTAGGGGTATGTGTATATGTAGTGTTTTTTACTTTTTATTTTATTTTGTGTTAGTGTAGTGTAGTGTTTTTAGGGTACAGTCGCACGGGCGGGGGTTCACAGTAGTTTCTCGCTGGCAGTTTGAGGTGCGGCAGAAAATTTGCCGCAGCTCAAACTTGCAGCCGGATACTTACTGTAAACCTCCGCCCATGTGAGTGTATCCTGTACATTCACATTTGGGGGGGGGGGACATCCAGCTGTTGCAAAACTACAACTCCCAGCATGCGCTGTCAGACTGTACATGCTGAGAGTTTTAGTTTTGCAACAGCTGTAGGCACACTGGTTACGTATCACTGAGTTTGTGACCTTACTCAGTGTTTCACAACCAGTGTGCCTCCAGCTGTTGTAAAACTACAACTCCCAGCATATACGGTGCATGCTGGGAGTTGTAGTTTGCAACAGCTGGAGGCACACCGGTCGTGAAACACTGAGTTAGGTAAAAGAAAAACTCTGAGTTTCACAACCAGTGTGCCTTCAGCTTTTGCAAAACTACAACTCTCAGCAGTCACCGACAGCCAATGGGCATGCTGGGAGTTGTAGTTATGCAACCAGCAGATGCACCACTACAACTCCCAGCATGCACTTTAGCTGTTTGTGCAAGCTGGGAGTTGTAGTTATACAACAGCTGAAAGTACACTTTTCCATAGAAAAAATGTGCCTCCAGCTGTTGCAAAACTATAAGTCCCAGCATGCCCATAAGGGAATGCTGGGAGTTGTGGTGGTCTGCCTCCTGCTGTTGTATAACTACAGCTCCCAGCATGCCCTTTTTGCATGCTGGGAGCTGTTGCTAAGCAACAGCAGGAGGCTGTCACTCATCTCCTGCTGCTGCTCCGCTGCAGGTCAGTCCCTCACCGCGGCCGTCACTCCTGGGGCCCCGATCCCAACAGGGACACCGGGGATCGGGGTCCCCAGCACCCGGGGTCTTCTTCCCGCACCCGCTCACGTCCTCCGGAAGAGGGGCGGAGCGGGTTGCGGGAGTGACACCCGCAGCAGGCGCCCTGATTGGTCGGCCGGTAAACCGTCCGACGAATCAGGGCGATCGTGAGGTGGCACCAGTGCCACCTCACCCCTGCAGGCTATGGCTTTTCGGGGCCGTCAGAGACCCGATTGACCCGGAATCGCCGCAGATCGCTTTACTGAATTGTCCCGCGATCTGCGGCCATCGCCGACATGGGGGGGCATAATGACCCCCCTGGGCGATATGTCGGGATGCCTGCTGAACGATTTCAGCAGGCATCCGGCTCCGGTCCCCAACCGGCTAGCGGTGGGGACCGGAATTCCCACGGGGCGCCCTGCGTCCTTAAGGACTCGGAATGCAGGGCGTATCCATACGCCCTGCGTCCTGAAGAGGTTAATGTAGTCAGTCTTTAAAATTGGCAGGAAAAAACAGCTGGGTCCCAGAAGAAAGATGGACACGCCACCTCAGAAGGAGAAAACCAAAAGCAAGTGAGCAACAGAAAAAGATTATAAGTTAGAGAAAGAGAGGCCAGAAACACAACTAAATTACAGGTACATTATCAGGATTAGGTAGGGAGTAACAGATCACTTCTTAATTTTAGTTTGGCACTAGGACAGGTATGCATAAAGAAAAGGAAGACAGTTGGCCATGGCCCCAAATTTTTTTTTAAAATTGGTATGTTCAAAATAATACAAAAGACAGCAAAAGAGGCAACAATGACCTTAGAAGATTAGTACTTTTTAACATTATGATCTAAGGGAAAACAAGAAACCAAAATCAAGAAAATAAAACGGAAAAAGTAATTTTGCATCAAAAATCTTAAGATAAAACAAAAATAAAAATAAAAACCTCATCAATAATTAGTTTGGTTTCACGTTCCGAAAAGTTCCGCTTTTTGGGACCACGACGCCGAACACTCCCACCAGTTTCAGTAGACACTTCACTCCCTCCAACCTCTGCCATACTGCGCTCCTCCATATTCTGATTTTGAGAACTAGGAGCAGAGTTCGAAGTTGAGGGTTGATTTCTATCATGAGCTCTGCGAGACGCCATCTCCACAAGCACAGCTTACCAAATGAATTTAGGTAAGTTCCGCCTATTTAACTAACGCTAAAGTTACTCCTGCGACATTGGAAAAACCTGTGTAATTAAAAAGTGTGAGATAGAGCTTGGGCAGGATGTTCGTGGCTGTGCCTTTTTTTATTATGTTGCGTGCGCCTTTTTAATACATTTGGCGCATGTACGAAAAACGTACGGGGTTAAAAAGGGTGTATAAAAAGATCAACAATACACACACACATTGATAAATGTCGGCCATCATACTTACCTCCTCTCCCGTGCAGTAGCCGGCCTGGTCCTTCAACCTCTACTCTGTCAGCGATGATATGTGATGCTATGCTCCAGGTGTAAACTAAAGTCTGAAACTATCAGTGCACTACACTGACAGCTTGGTGGCACTCACTGGTCTGGGGTTTATTAAATTGGGCTGTTTGGATGTACACCCAAACCACCCATATTGGTTTGGGGGTGAGGTAATTTGGTCCCTGACCAGACCCCATAGCAGTGATGGTCTTGGCCTATGTGGTAGGCACTGCCTACATTTTTAATCCCCAGCATGTCTCTGCTTTTCATTCTTAGTCCCCAGCATGGTAGGGGTCTGGCGGGGATACAGAGGCGGACGGTTTTTAAATTTCCCCACTGGCGACCGTATGCCCAAATTATAGTGTAAATGTAGCCTTAGAAAGAACACTCTACTCTAGCCAATCCCAATCCCTTTGGCTAGGGGTGCAGGGAAGAGCTTATACCCTCCCATAGGGGGCTATAACACTGCAGACACTGATCTTTTACATTGATCAGTGGTTTCTCATAAGAAACAACTGATTGATGATTCTGCCGCTTGACTGCTCATGCCTGGATCCCAGGCACTGAGCAGTCATTCGGTGGCAGGTAACGGGAAACCAATACCCAGGCATGGATATTGGGAGCCCACCATCCAGTTGGGGAAACACGTACTCAGGGGACAGGGAGTGATTGTAACTGATGTGTCTGATAAGGGGTCTGCAGAGTTCATATTGGGGATGAATATCATGAAACACTGTTTTGCTTGCATTGTAGATTCTTTGCATGCCTCTCATGCCTCTCTCCCCTACATGTCCTCTTCAGGCTAGCGGGCTGCACAGCACCACTTAAAGGTTTTACAAGCAAAGCAGAAATTTGCCAACCGACAAGGTGAAGTTTGCAAAGTGCAAGTTCAAGACATCATGTCGGAGACCTTGCAACCCAACACAGAGACAATCCTTTGGTGCCGTGCACGTCCTGGAGTGAAAAAAAAAAAAAAAAAAAAGACTATCAAGCCCTGCTAGAGCCTATGCCACTAGAGGATCATCCTCTCGTTCAAGCGTCACAGTTACTGATGGGAGAGTTCCAGTCCAACTAGTCAATCTGTCCGGTGTGGCTACAGTCTTACGGAAATACACTCCAGTCGGCCAGTTGTATCTTTTAGAGTCAAGTGACATCTTATCAGAATGCAAAGTGGCCCAGCAATGTACAGCTCAAGCAACTCCGGGTTCTGCTTTAGGTTCCCCTGAGCCCTGGTGGGCACAACTCCAAGTGGGAGACGAAACCACTCTGAGTCATCAATGTTGCCAAGAGGTACCAAGAAGCTTTCAGTAAGCATCCTACAGACTTTGGATGTACATCCATAATACAGAACCAAATTCTGACAGGCAACTGCCCACCTATCAAAGAAAGACACCGCCCGGTCGCCCCAGGCATGTACCAAACTGTCATGAAGATGCTGCTCGACATGAAGGACGGGGACGTCATTCAAGAAAGTCAGAGTCCCTTAGCGGCACCCCTTGCCTTAGTCAAAAAGAAGGATGGGACCATCCGTTTCTGTGTCGACTACAGGAAACTAAACAATGTCACACATAAGGACGCTTACCCCCTTCCAAGAATCGAAGAGTCACTCACTGCCCTTGGGTCGGACGCCTACTTCTCCACATTGGACTTAACCAGTGGGTATTGGCAAGTGCCTATGGCTGTGGAAGACCGAGAGAAGACAGCCTTCGTGACAACCATGGGGTTATTTGAGTTCAAGAGTATGCCGTTCGGGCTGTGCAATGTCCCTGCTACTTTCCAGCGGCTGATGGAGTGGTGCCTGGGTCATCTAAACCTCCAGAGTGTCCTGTTGTGCCTCGATGATGTCATTGTTTACTCCAAGTCCTACCAGGAGCACCTTGGTCATCTGTCGGACATCTTTCAAGTTTTGATCAAACATGGATTCAAGATTAAGCTGTCCAAGTGCCATAAGCTTAAACCTCAGGTACACTACCTAGGTCATGTTGTCAGCGCAGAGGGAGTCCAGCCTAATCCCGAGAAAGTGGAAATTGTCAAGGACTGGCCTACCCCGCGCACAGTGAAAGATGTCCGGAGCTTCCTGGGTTTTGCCGGCTACTATCCCCGCTTCATTCCTCACTTCACCCAGATTGCAGAACCTCTCACAGCTCTCTTGCCAGGCACAGCAAAAGAGAACTATAGTGGAAAACTACCTGTGAAGTGGGCCAAGGAGCAAGAGACCGCATTCCAAGCTCTGAAGCACCTGTTGACCGAACCTCCCATCCTGGCATATCCAGACTACACCCAGCCGTTCCGGCTGTATACTGATGCCAGCTTCAAGGGTCTGGGGGCTGTCCTGTCCCAAGTCCAGGAAGGGCAGAGCGAGTGATAGCCTATGCCAATCATAATCTGCGAGAAGCAGAGAAGAACAATGACAATTACAGCTCCTTCAAGCTGGAACTCCTTGCCCTTGTATAGGCTGTGACTGAGAAGTTTAAGGATTACTTGGCTGCCACACCATTCACTATCTACACAGATAATAACCCATTGGCCCACCTAAACACCGCCAAACTGGGTGCCATTGAGCAGCGTTGGGTTTCAAGATTGGCTAATTACAATTTCATCATCAAGTACAGAAGCGGCAAGTTGAATGCCAACCCCGTTGTACTATCTCGACTGGCCCCCGGTGAAGAGCCACCTGTCAAAGATGAGTGGGAAGACGTGGAGATGCCCCCATTCTACCAGAGGTATGTGAGTCAGAATACTGCAACCACCCTTGAAGAGGGTGAACCCAGGTCCGAGAAGGTCCAGGAAGACCTATACACCTGGAAGACTCTGCAGAAGGAAAGTTGAGTCATAAGGGATCTGTTGGACTACCTTCTGTCGAAAAAGGTACCAACCCGTCTATGCCAGGCCCAGAGCGACTACGAGTTGAATCGTCTGTGGCAACAGAGGAAGCAACTGTTCGTGCACAAGGGACTGTTGTACCGAAACTCTTTGGATCCAGTTTCAGGTGATCGACTTCATAAGATCCTGGTTCCCCGAAGAGACGCGGCGATGGTCCTTGACGCATACCATGATCAGTCAGGACACTTTGCAGTCCACAAGACCGAAGCTACAGTCAGGCAAAGATTTTACTGGATTGGGATGCGAAGCGACATTGAGCAATGTTGCAGTGAGTGTGCTATCCCCAACGTTACCAAGAACAGGCGCAAGGACGCCATAGCACCCCTCCATTCCAGCACCCCTCCATTACATCCAGAGTAAAAAGGCCTAACCAGTTGGTCGCGCTAGACCATGTCAAGTTGTCTCCTACCCGGTCCCGGTACATTTATGCTCTCACCATGGTAGATCACTATTACAAGTGGGTTGTCATCGTGCCGGTTAAAGACCTCACATCCAAAACCACAGCCCAGATGTTCTACTTCCATTGGGTGCCAATTCTTGGGTGTCCTGAGTCTGTCCTAATGGACCGAGGAATGGCCTTCGAGGCCCAACTCTTCCAGGAGCTGTGTCAATTCCATGCCTGCAAGAAACTCTGAACAACTGCTTATCACCCTCAAGGGATCGGGCTCTGTGAGAGAATCAATCAAGTCTTCATCCACATGCTGCGAGCAGCGTCTGTGTCCAAACACGAAGAGTGGCCCCAATTGTTAACTGTACAGTTAGAATTCTATAATAACACAGTCCACTGTTCTACCGGATACACTCCTTTCTACTTGATGATGGGTCGACACGGCCAGCTGCTAAAGGATCGGATGTTTGAACTCCAAGCTCCTTTCAACAATTCTCCACAGGCTTCGATGAAGTGGGTCTCTGACGACCAAAGAAGGATCCAGAAAGCAAAAGAGATGGTCAACAAAAAGATGGGCGAGGCTAAGCAAAGGCAACAGCAGGACTACAACCATCATGCCTCTGCCAAACCCCTCCAGTCAGGCGACAAGGTCTGGCTGCAGAAATTTCCAAGGACACACAAATTGTACCCCCTCTGGGAAACGGAGCCCTACATGGTGATGGCCGTACACTATCCAGAATCAGATGTGTATGCAATTCAGAAACCAGGGTACAAGCCGCAAGTTGTCCATCATAACCGGATAAAATTATGTGGCAAAGAAGACCTGCCTAAACTTCCTGTACTTCCTCCACCAGCTGCTAGACCTACGAGGGAATATGTGCCCATAGAGGGGGTCCACCCATCCATGGATGTCCCCATGTTCTCTCCCAGCCTACCGGCAATCTTTAGTATCATTCGATCTCAGGGGCCAGTGCAACTATCTCTAGTCACCCCACCAGCGCAAGTCCTGTCACCATTGGCACCCGTTTACACTCCTGTTTCCAGTTCTCCAGTGTCTCTACCGGCCAGTCCAAGTCTGTACAGTCCAGAACCAGCTCCAAGTCTAGAAATGGATCTTCAAGAGGCTTCTAGCATCCCAGTCGTGCCAAGAGCTCCCGAAGAGGGAAGTGTTCCTGAGTCACAAGAGGTGGTGCTGCGTAGATCCCAACGGTCCACGCAAGGTCAAATACCAGCTAGATAGTACTACAAATAGTCATATGTACACATAAAGTCATTAGAGATGAGCAAACTTTTGAAAAATTTGATTCGGACGATTCACAAAATTTTCCAGAAAAATTTGTTTCAGACCGAATTTATTTGCGACGAAACGCTATTAAAAACGGTAATTTCGGGCCTACAGATAGCCTCAATAGGGGTGTAGAGAACTTTGCCTTGCCCTAAGACGCATAGGGAGTGTGCTGTGTTAGTGAAATAATACTGTTATACAGTATGACATGCAGATTACAGACATTGCTATTAGAATCACTGCTGCAGAGCGTCGATGTGGCAGCAGGGAGACCATATGGTGTCAAAATTGAAGAGAATGAAGAGATTTTTTGTGTAATTTTTATTTTATTTAATTTATTTAAATTTTGAGTACCCATTCTGGTGAGCATCGAGCTGGCGGTCCTCTGCCAAGCAAGATATCACCTGTTCCAGCCCCTGCCTCTCAACGCCTCCCTGACTATGAAAGTGCAAATGTTTCATTTAATCAGTTACGGTTCATTGTTATGGCTCCAAGCTGTTTCATTTGATTCTTGTGATAATTCAACAGGTAATATGACATAGACGACCATAGGGCTTCAGTCTTGAAAAGATTACATCGATTTTTATTTATTTAAATATAAGGTTTATATTGGATTCCCAAGTTTAACCTCTTAAGGATGCAGGGCGTACCTGTACGGCCTGCGCCTGGTCCAAGTATTTAAAACGGCCGTGACCCCGCATCATACCTGGTTGGTCCCAGCGGCTAAAGATAGCCGGGACCCTGGGCTAATAGCGTGCGGCACATATCGTTGTGCAGCGCGCTATTAACCCTTCAGACGCGGCGATCAAAGGCGCAGCTCAGTCGGGCTGATCGGGACTATCGCGATAAAATCGCGATGTCCCGATCAGTTAGGACCCGAATGGAGGTCCCCTTACCTTGCTCAGTCACGTCCGATCGGCGTTTGATTGCTCCAAGCCTGAGCTACAGGCTTGAGCAATCGACCCCCTATAACGCTGATCCATGGAAAGCTATGGCTTTGCAGGGATCAGTGTAAAAGATCAGTGTGCGCAGTGTTATAGCCCCCTATGGGAGCTATAACACTGCAAAAAAAAAGTGGAAAAAAAAAGTTAACAAAGGTCATTTAACCCCTTCCCTAATAAAAGTTTGAATCACCCCCCCCCCCCCCCCTTTTCTCATTAAAAAAAAAAAAAACCTGTGTAAATAAAAATAAACATATGTGGTATTGGCGCGTGCGGAAATGTCGGAACTATAAAAATATATCGTTAATTAAACCGCAAGGTCAATGGCGTCCGCACATAAAAATTCCAAAGGCCAAAATAGCATATTTTTGGTCACTTTTTATATCATGAAAAAATGAATAAAAAGCCATCAAAAAGTCCGATCAATAAAAAAATGGTACCGATAAAAACTTCGGAACATGGCGCAAAAAAATTAGCCCTCAAAACGGCCCGTACACGGAAAAATAAAAAAGTTATAGGGGGTCAGAATATGAGAATTTTTTACGTATAAATTTTCCTGCATGTAGTTATGATTTTTTTCAGAAGTATGACAAAATCAAACCTATATAAGTAGGGTATCGTTTTAACCGTATGGACCTACAGAATTAAGATAAGGTGTCATTTTTTTCTTCAATTTTGTTGCACAATGAATGTTTTTTCTGT